>NC_059199.1:58506426-58511426 GCF_020615455.1 Coregonus clupeaformis | reverse complement strand
GAGCAATTATTAGGAAATGGAAGACATACAAGACCACTGATAATCTCCCTCGATCTGGGGCTCCACCCAAGATCTCACCCCATGGGGTCAAAATGATCACAAGAACGGTGAGCAAAAATTCCAGAACCACACGGGGGGACCTAGTAAATGACCTGCAGAGAGCTGGGACCAAAGTAACAAAGCCTACCATCAGTAACACACTACGCCGCCAGGGACTCAAATCCTGCAGTGCCAGACGTGTCCCCCTGCTTAAGCCAGTACATGTCCAGGCCCGTCTGAAGTTTGCTAGAGTGCATTTGGATGATCCAGAAGAGGATTGGGAGAATGTCATATGGTCAGATGAAACCAAAATATAACGTTTTGTTAAAAAACACAACTCGTCGTGTTTGGAGGACAAAGAATGCTGAGTTGCATCCAAAGAACACCATACCTACTGTGAAGCATGGGGGTGGAAACATCATGCTTTGGGGCTGTTTTTCTGCAAAGGGACCAGGACGACTGATCCGTGTAAAGGAAAGAATGAATGGGGCCATGTATCGTGAGATTTTGAGTGAAAACCTCCTTCCACCAGCAAGGGCATTGAAGATGAAACGTGGCTGGGTCTTTCAGCATGACAATGATCCCAAACACACCGCCCGGGCAACGAAGGAGTGGCTTCGTAAGAAGCATTTCAAGGTCCTGGAGTGGCCTAGCCAGTCTCCAGATCTCAACCCCATAGAAAATCTTTGGAGGGAGTTGAAAGTCCGTGTTGCCCAGCGACAGCCCCAAAACATCACTGCTCTAGAGGAGATCTGCATGGAGGAATGGGCCAAAATACCAGCAACAGTGTGTGAAAACCTTGTGAAGACTTACAGAAAACGTTTGACCTGTGTCATTGCCAACAAAGGGTATATAACAAAGTATTGAGAAACTTTTGTTATTGACCAAATACTTATTTTCCACCATAATTTGCAAATAAATTCATAAGAAATCCTACAATGTGATTTTCTAGATTTTTTTTACTCATTTTGTCTGTCATAGTTGACGTGTACCTATGATGAAAATTACAGGCCTCTCTCATCTTTTTAAGTGGGAGAACTTGCACAATTGGTGGCTGACTAAATACTTTTTTCCCCCACTGTAACTGGACAGTTCTCTAGGTGTGATAGGACCAGGGATTGAATCACCTGATTCAGAGTGCTAGATGTTACATACTCTGAACATCTTCTTGTAACACCAATTCCCTTACCCATCTTAATAACAATACTATCTATGTGTTCTGACCATGATAAAGCTGCGTCCAACATGACGCCTAGTAGTTTCATTTTTTTCACTTGCTCTACATGCGTTTATTCATCGACAAATTCAATTGGGGATCATCAGCAAGCATATATCTTGAACCAATATAAATACAACACATTTAGTTTTAGAAATGTTCAACACCAATTTGTTCATATAAACCCACTCAGACACCATTCTTAGTTCACTACTCATTACACCTGTTAGCTCATTAAATTCTGATGCTGCGCTATACATTGTAGAGTCATCAGCATACATTACCACTCTTGCTTTGTTCATTACTGAAGGTAAATCGTTAGCAAAGATAGAGTAGAGAAGTGGGCCTAGGCAGCTTCCTTGAGGAACACCACAGTGTATATCTTTACTGTTTGAAAAGCTACCATTAAAGAACACTTTTTGCCTTCTCCTGGATAGATAGCTTTCCATCCAGGATAGAACTGCAGACTTAAAACCATAACATTGGAGTTTACCTAGTAACAGTTCATGATCAATTACATCAAAAGCAGCACTGAAACCTAGCAACACCGCACCAACTAACTTCCTGTCATCCATACTCTTTAACCAATCATCTGTCATTTGTGCTAAGGCCGAACTCGTAGAATGCCCTTCTTTGTCTGCTTGCTGGAAACCCGTTATCAGACCATTACATAAGAAATAATCATTGATTTGTACAGATACCATTTTTTCCAATAATTTACTTAACACAGGCAGCATGCTTATAGGACGACTATTAGGACCAGTGAATGCAGATTTTTTATCCTTAGGTAGTGGAATAACCTTTGACTCTTTCCAGACTTTTGGGCACACCCCATACATCAAGCACTTATTAAAAATGAGAGATTGGGGTAGATATTTGGTAAGCTGTAACTCTAAGTCATTTGGCGTCAAGATTATCTGTACCAGGGGACTTGTCATCCGAAAGAGACAACAGCATCCTTTCAACCTCTTCCCTTTCTACTTGCTGAAATGTGAACATGCATTGCCTCTCCTTCATGATACAATCTTTAATAAGGGTATATGACATGGAGCCATCAGTTGGACTCATGGCATTCCTCAAATTGTCCACTTTGCCTGTAAAATATTTATTAAAGTAGTTTGCCATGTCGTTTGGTTTTGTAATAAATATACCCTCTGATTCAACAAAAGAGGCGGACATGTTCCAATTCCTACCCATAATAGCGTGCAACGTTCTCCACAGTTTTTTCCCATCACCCTGTACTTCATCAATTTTGTGCTGATAGAATCCCTTCTTCTTTCCTTTGTTTAGCTTGGTCACAAGATTTCTTAATTTACAGTAACTTTGCTTATCAAACAGAGTGCCAGATGTATCTGCTTCTTTTTTGGCATCATCACGTTGAATCATTACATTTCTCAGCTCATCATCAATCCATGGGGCACCGTTTGACCTCACAGTGCATTTTCTTAAAGGGGCACGCTTATCAGCAATACTCATAAACAAACTTAGCGACATTTCACGATCATCCTTACTACACACTTCTAACCATTGCACATTCTTAATCTCATCCACAAGTGAGTCCTGATTGAACCCTCTGTAGGCCCTTCGGTAGATGACCTTAGGGCCAGCCTTTGGTATTTTAGTTTTCCTAGTGAGTGCAACCAAGTTATGATCACTACAACCTAGTGCCACTGATACAGCTTTAGAACAACGTTCAGCCATGTTAGTAAAAATGTGATCAATACAGGTTGACGATGTGATACCAGACCTATTAGTGAACGTTCTGGTTGGTGATGTCATCATTTGGGTTACATACATTGGCAACAGAAAGACGTTTCTTTCTCATTGGAAAGTTGGTGTTAAAAGAAATCAATATTCATATCTCCCCAAAAAAAATATTACCCTATTTTCATCAGATAACTTATCCAACATCAGCATTAGCTGGCCTATAGCAGCAACCAACTGGTATAGGTTTCAAATGTGGTAAATGCACCTGTACCCATAACGGCTCTAATCCATTCAACGTTAAGTCTTTGCATTGCAGGAATATAAGGAATTTTAAATTATTTATACTTTTACGTTTGATACTTAAGTATATTTAAAACCAAATACTTTTAGACTTTTACTCAAGTGATATTTTACTGGGTGACTTTCACTTTTACTTGATTAATTCTCTATTAAGAAATCTTTACCTTTACTCAAGTTTGACAATTGGGTACTTTTTCCACCCCTGGCCTTCAGAGTTAATGCCTAGGCTTAAGCTTAGAGGGCTAACTCGGACTACTTGGGTTTGATACCTGGCCAGTCATACAAACACAATAAGCAGACTTTAATATCAGTAGGTCAAGCAGAAAACACCAGTCTCCAGATGACTATAGGAGCATAGTAAACCAAACCACCTCCACAACACCGGCATACAGAGACAGACAGAACGTGTTGGATAAATTATTTAGTGTGTTTACTGAAATGAAAGCTGTCTATAATCTGTCATTGAAATGCTCTCTCTCTCTCTCTCTCTCTCTCTCTCTCTCTCTCTCTCTCTGTCTCTCTCTCTCTCTCTCTCGCTCTCTCTCTCTCTCTCTCTCTCTCTCTCTCTCTCTCTCTCTCTCTCTCTCTCTCTCTCTCTCTCTCTCTCTCTCTCGCGGTCTCTCTCTTTCTCTCTCTCTCTCCCTCTCTCTCTCTCTCTCTCTCTCTCTCTCTCTCTCTCTCTCTTTGTGTGCTTATTTCTTATTTCAGTTTGTATCAGGAATAATATTTGATTGGATGTGTATGAAATTGTTTGGTGAAATATGCATAAAAACTGTCGTGTCCTAATGAATGTCTCAATGACGGAGCAAACCACTGGGCACAGACGTCAATTCAACATCTATCCACGTTGGTTCAGAGTAATTTCATTGAAATGATGTGGAAACAACATTGATTCAACCAGTGTTCGCCCAGTTGCAAAGTACATTTTCTTTCATACAGCAGGTTTATGAAGTACCGGATCACCTTTGTATTTCTTACAGGTTGTAGATTTGCAAAAACATTTCAGGGAGTGCAGCAGGGCTACCAGCAGGGCTAATCAATTCTGATTGGAACAGGCTTGGCTGCACCTCCCACACGGTGTGTCTGTGTCTGACTACAGCCAATGTTACACCACCTCCAACTAAACAGTGTGAAAGAGAGAGACACGGTGTGTGTGAGAGACAGAGAGAGAGAGAGAGAGAGAGAGAGAGAGAGAGAGAGAGAGAGAGAGAGAGAGAGAGAGAGAGAGAGAGAGAGAGAGAGAGAGGAGAGAGAGGGAGAGAGAGAGAGAGAGAGAGAGAGAGAGAGAGAGAGAGAGAGAGAGAGAGAGAGAGAGAGAGAGAGAGAGGAGAGAGAGGAGAGAGAGAGAGAGAGAGAGAGAGAGAGAGAGAGAGAGAGAGAGAGAGAGAGAAGAGAAGAGAGAGAGAGAGAGAGAGAGAGAGAGAGAGAGAGAGAGAGAGAGAGAGAGAGAGAGAGAGAGAGAGAGAGAGAGAGAGAGAGAGAGAGAGAGAGAGAGAGAGAGAGAGAGGAGAGAGAGAGAAGAGAGAGAGAGAGAGAGAGAGAGAGAGAGAGAGAGAGAGAGAGAGAGAGAGAGAGAGAGAGAGAGAGAGAGAGAGAGAGAGAGAGAGAGAGAGAGAGAGAGAGAATCTAAAAATGTCTGTGGAGTGGTAGATCCAATATGTACCACTGTTTGCATTCCAGCCTGATGGGCATCACCAAGCTCACTCACACAAACTGCGTCATCATTGAGGTAAAAGCT
>NC_059199.1:58488926-58498926 GCF_020615455.1 Coregonus clupeaformis | reverse complement strand
TCGTCCAGGGTAGGGGAGGGAATGGCCGGCAGGGAGGTAGCTCAGTTGGTAGAGCATGGCGTTTGCAACGCCAGGGTTGTGGGTTCGATTCCCATGGGGTATGAAAATTAAAAAGAATAATGTATGCACTAACTGTCTGCTAAATGACGTAAATGTAAATGTAAACATGCAGTGTGATTCATATTTAAGTTGTTGACCAACATCATTCAATGGGAGACGAAGCAAACGTCAAGCCCAGTCACTGAAATTGAAATTGAAATTATATAAGGAAATATATAAGTGTTACAAATCCAACTCGTTTTCTATGAATTACTTGTGTTGACAAAATGTTGAAATAACATGAAAACAACATTGAGTTAAGCTGTTTATGCCCGTTGTGGATGTGTTCACAATAAGGCCTACTAAACTGAAAATTTGATTCAGTATCTTGGGATTGACTACAATGAAGTGTTCTATTACTTGACGTGAATGAATCAGAGATCAGAAAACACAGGAATCTGGAAAATACCCAAATCATAAAACGGGCTGTATTTTGTGTTCAGCTAGGATTGTGTTCTGAAGGTTCAGTTACTCTCTACCTGCTGAAATCAACACTGCTAGAGACACGGACTGTAAAGTAAATGGAACTCTGGAGTTTTAACTGGTTTAAATAAAGAAATGACAGCAGATTGTAAAGAGAGAGCGCTTATTATTCACATCATGAATAAACCAATAATAACCCAATCACATAATCAATAACCCAATCACATAATCAATAAGGCAACCAGACAATCTCATGAGCACTCTGAACACAGAACAGGTAAATATTCACAGAGCGGTGCTAATGAAGACAGAAATGGACAGAGAGAGGCAAAAAAAGTACCCTCTTTGGCCTCATAGGTGGAATGTTATTAATATTCTTCATAATTTCATAATTGATAAAGATTATAACAATTTTTAAAAAACGAATATCCAGTGTTTCTATGTCAAACAGTTTTGTTATATTTCAGTCTCCTGTGATGTATACATTTCGTGTAATATTGGGATGCAAACTCAAAATGGAATACATTTCAACTCTACATCTGACATGGAACAGGTGTCTTCTTTTTTTTAAAGCCCATAACCGTGTGTGTGAGGTGTGTACTTTTGTTTCAAAGTAGATTTGTTTAAGACTACTGTGGTGTCGAGTAAACGTTGCTAATTATGCTCTGAGACCAAGGAAATCCGCTGACGCTGTACTTCGATTATAATGGTTTATTATATCAGAGTATTTCAGCTTCAATTTATGGATGTCTGCAGGCACCCGGAGAACAGCCGACCCAAATTCAAATATGCTATTCTCACCGTCCTTTGTCCCAAACCATAGTATATATCCTATGTAATCTGATATGGGTGTTTTCCCCTACAGACCACTCCCAGGAGGCCACACAACAGACTTCCTCTGCTTTAGGGTGCCCCTCTAAAACTGCTCCCCAGATGTTCCCTCTAAGCTGAATAAACATCCTCTCAGATACCATTTGAAAACATTAGCAAAGTCATCATTCCTCAGATACTACACTAACAAGTAACACTCTGTGTGACCCTGATTTATCCCACTGCAGTAAAAGGTTAAGGGCTCGATTCAATCAGATCCGCTTTAGCCAACATCCGCACAGCGGTTGTTTTGGCGTTGTCAGAGGTGGAACTGTGTTGGAGCTGTCAAATCCACAAGTGGCTCCCGGCGTCACACCTAAAGCAGACATGACCATTGTGTGGTCACCAGTGTGGCTTCGTGACAATTATTTCAAGAGCAGCTGCTCACCGATTTGACGGCTCAAAACACAGTTCCACCTCAAACACCGCCAAAACATCTGCTATGCGGGTGTCTGCTATCGCCGGTGTCACGACCCGGTGCGAGAAACAGTCACTAATAATTGTCAGAACCCAGAAGATGAGGCAGACACAGCTGTACTAGAGATGGTGGTTTAATTAAAGAACAAAATCTTCAGGCAAAGAAACTAAATCCACAATGTCCAAAAATAAAGCCAAGAGGCACAAAGAGGAAAACCTCCAAAAAACAAAAGAAACTCCACAAAGTGGTAAAAAACAGCAGGGAAAAACAAACCTAAAAAGACTACTCAAACAAAACACAAGAACTAAACCAGAGAACCTCTGGAAAATCCCACCAGAGAAAAATCTATATAAAACAAGGCTTGGGCTGGGGCTGGGTGCTAACTTACAAACACTGAGCAAGGAACTGAGGAACACACAGGGTATAAATACTAACAAGGGAATGACCTACAGGTGCAAACAATAATTAGAGCAAGAAAAACAAAAGGTACAAAAAGGTGCAATGGGGACATCTAGTGACCAAAACCCGAACAGTCATGGCCAAAACCTGACAGAATCCCCCTCCTAGGAACGGCTCCTGACGTTCCTACCAGCCTTCTCAGGGTGGAGGGCCCTGAACTGACGAATGAGGTCAGGGTCCAGTATGTCCTTGGCAGGAACCCAGGAGCGCTCCTCGGGACCGTAGCCTTCCCAGTCCACCAGATACTGCCAGGACCGCTGCACCGGGCGGGAATCCAGTATCCGGTGGACGGTATAAGCCGACTGGCCACCGATGACACGGGGCGGAGGGGGAGGTCTGCCTGCCGGGATAAGGGGAGAAAAACAACAGGTTTTAATAAAGAAATGTGAAATGTTGGATTGATCTTAAGTGATCTGGGTAAGTGCAGGCGAAAAGTAACGGGATTGACTCTCCTGGCAATCTTAAAGGGACCGATGAACCTCTGGGACAGCTTGCGAGACTCCACCCGTAGTGGTAGGTTCTTAGTTGAGAGCCATACTCTCTGGCCGGGGTACAGGGTAGGACCGGGACGGCGACCTCTGTTGGCTTGTCGTTGGTACTGCTGAGAGGAACGCAGAAGATTAAGACGTGCCTTCTTCCACGTAGCCCGACAGCGTCTGATGAACCTCGAGGCTGAAGGCACTCTGACTTCTGCCTCCTGGTCCGGGGAACAATAGAGGCGCATAGCCAAACTGACACTCATGCGGGGACATACCAGTGGAGGAGGAGCACAAGGTGTTGTGCGCGTACTCGGCCCAAACAATGAAGGATGACCAAGTGGACGGGTTGTTGGAAACCATGCATCTGAGGGTGGTTTCCAGCTCCTGATTCATCCTCTCAGTTTGGCCATTGGACTCGGATGGTACCCTGAAGATAAACTGGCCGTGGCCCCTATGAGTTGGCAGAAGGCCTTCCAAAACCTTGAGGCGAACTGGGGACCTCTGTCGGAAACCATATCTTGCGGAATCCCAAAGACTCGGAACACATGGTTAATCACCAACTCAGCTGTTTCCTTGGCAGAAGGTAATTTGGTCAAAGGAACAAACCTGGCCGCCTTAGAAAACCTGTCGATGATGACTAGGATCGTAGTATTACCATGGGACGGAGGAAGGCCAGTAATAAAGTCCAACGAGATATGGGACCAGGGTCGGTGGGGAATAGATAGAGGGTGAAGGAGTCCTTGAGGGCGGAGGTGAGAAGATTTGCCCTGGCAGCACACGGAACAGGCCTTGATGAAAGTGGCAACGTCTTCTTTTATGGTGGGCCACCAGAACTTACGCTGGATGAACTCCAAGGTGCGGCCTACGCCCGGGTGACAGGTGAGGTGAGAGGAGTGCCCCCACCGAAGGACTTGGGACCTTGCTGCCTTGGGAACAAACAACCGATTAGCAGGACCTCCTCCAGGGCCCGGTTCGATGGCTTGAGCTTGTTTCACGGTATCCTCCACTTGCCACGAGATCGGAGCCACGATCTTAGCGGCCGGAAGGACAGTCATGTCAGTATCTTCTCGAATGGCAGGAGAGTAGATTCGTGACAAGGCGTCCGGTTTGAGATTCTTCGACCCGGGTCTATAGGTGAGGATAAACTGAAATCGGCTGAAGAAAAGAGACCATCGAGCTTGTCTGGCGTTCAACCGCTTCGCCTGCTGGATATACTCCAGATTCTTGTGGTCCGTAAGCACTTGAAACGGTTGAGAAGCCCCCTCGAGCCAGTGTCTCCATTCCTTCAATGCCATCTTAACCGCTAGGAGTTCACGATCCCCCACATCGTAATTCCTCTCGGCCGGGGTAAGCCGGTGAGAGAAGAAGGCGCAAGGATGAAGCTTCTTGTCTTCACCCCTCTGAGACAGGACAGCTCCAACCCCAACCTCTGATGCGTCTACCTCCACCACAAAAGGTTCATCCGCCGTTGGTAGTGTCAGGATGGGAGCAGAGAGGATGCGCTGCTTGAGTCCTTGGAAGGCCGTCTCAGCTTCTCTACCCCACAGAAACCTTGTGTTGCCACCCTTGGTTACCGCCGAGAGAGGGGCTGCCACCGAGCTGAAGTTCTTGATGAACTTGCGGTAAAAATTGGTGAAGCCCAGGAAACGCTGAACTTCCTTAATGGACTTGGGGGTGGGCCAATCCGCTACCACCTCTACCTTCTTGGGGTCCATCTGGACTTGTCCGGGTTCCACTATAAATCCCAGGAATTGTACTCGAGAGGAATGGAATTCACACTTCTCCGGCTTAACGTACAAATGGCTGTCTAGGAGGCGTTTGAGCACTTGTCTGACATGCTTAGTGTGTTCTTGAAGGGAGCTCGAAAAGATGAGGATGTCATCCAAGTAAACAAACACAAAGATGTTAAGCATATCCCTAAGCACATCGTTTATGAGCGCTTGGAACACAGCCGGAGCGTTGGTCAGGCCGAAGGGCATCACCGAGTATTCGTAGTGACCAGTAGGCGTGTTGAAAGCGGTCTTCCACTCGTCCCCGGGTTTGATCCGCACAAGATGGTATGCGTTCCGCAGGTCAAGCTTAGTGAAGACAACTGCTTCCTGGAGCAGCTCAAAGGCTGTGGCCATAAGGGGTAGCGGGTAGCGGTTACGGACGGTTATGGCATTGAGTCCCCGGTAGTCGATGCAAGGTCGTAATCCACCGTCTTTCTTGGCCACAAAGAAAACCCTGCTCCCGCCGGCGAGGTAGATGGACGCATGAGGCCTGCTGTCAGAGCGTCCTTGATGTGGTATCCATAGCAGCTCGTTCGGGAGGAGAAAGGGAAAAGATCCGACCCCTGGGAGGGCAGGTCCCCGGCAACAGGTCGATGGTGCAATCGTAAGGTCTATGGGGTGGTAGTTTGGTGGCCCTCTGTTTGCTAAATACCAGTTTGAGGTCATGGTAACACTCGGGAACTCGGGACAAGTCGATGGATTCTAGAGACTCGGAAGGAGAACTCTGGGAACTCGGGAAGATACAAGTGGCTTGGCACGTAGGGACCCCACTGCTTGATAGTGCCCACAGACCAGTCGATGTGAGGGTTATGGCTGTGAAGCCAGGGATAACCAAGGACGAGAGGAAACTCGGAACAGGAGATCAGATGAAAGTTCATCACTTCCTGGTGTTGGGAAACTGAAAGTCGTAAGGGGGTAGTGGCACGAGTGACAAGTCCAGATCCCAAAGGACTTCTATCCAACGTAGTAACCCTTATGGGGTCACTTAGAGGTTCAGAAGGAACGCCATTCTCCTTCGCCCAGATCCCATCCATGAAGTTACCTGCGGCTCCAGAGTCTACCAAGGCTTGAAGAGAAAACTCGTGGTCGTCCCAGGAAAGGGTAACTGGAATGAGCAGGCGGGAGTTGGATGGATGGGAGGAGGTTATGTTTCCCGTTACAGTCCTCCCAGGCCTGCACGGGAGAGTGCGTTTCCCTGGAGCCCGGGACACGTGGAGCGGAAATGGCCCGGTTTGCCGCAATATAGACAGCATCGCTCCCTCATCCGGCGGTCTCTCTCAGCCTGGGAGATGCGTCCAACCTGCATGGGTTCTGGTGGAGCCAGCGAGGATAAAGGTGGAGACTCGGAGCTGGAACCGATAGGAGCTAGGGTGAGCGGTCTATGGTTTTGTTCTCTCTCTCTCAGACGCTGGTCTATGCGTGAAGCCAACTTGATAAGGGACTCGAGGTTGTCCGGTGGTTCCCGAGTGGCCAGTTCATCTTGGATGGTGTCAGAAAGACCCTTCAAAAAACACACTGTGAGCGCCTCGTCGTTCCAGCCACTTGCTGCTGCCACAGTGCGGAACTGGATGGCATAGTCCGTCACGCTGCGCCGACCTTGGCGGAGAGTCAGGAGCTGTTTGGCTGAGTCAGGGCCGTTGGTAGGACCTTGAAACACTCGCTGAATTCTTCAGCAAAGGTAGAGTAGCTGGCACAGCAGGGACTTTGGGCATCCCACACAGCAGTAGCCCAGGCTAGGGCCTTTTCCGACAGCAGGGTGATGATATATGCTATCTTGGACCGGTCGGTGGGAAACGACGATGGTTGCAGCTCAAAGGAGAGAGAACATTGGGTGAAAAACCCCTTACAAACACTCGGATCCCCTGAGAACCGTTGGGGAGGCGGCAGACGAGGTTCAGCCAGGGGATTAACTGCCAGGGGCCCTTGAATCGGATGAACTGGAGCAGAAGCGGTTGCCGGGGAAAGTCGATCCGAAATCTGCTTTATGGAAGTCAGCATCTCTGACAGAAGTTGAGAATGTCTAGCCATTAAGGCCTCTTGCTGAACCAGAGCAGCTTCGTGGCGTTGGACAGTCCCCTCATGGTGGGACAGCATGGAAAAAAGATCCTGGGTACTGGCTGCCTCTGGGTTCATAATAATGGCTCAGTGTTTCTGTCACGACCCGGTGCGAGAAACAGTCACTAATAATTGTCAGAACCCAGAAGATGAGGCAGACACAGCTGTACTAGAGATGGTGGTTTAATTAAAGAACAAAATCTTCAGGCAAAGAAACTAAATCCACAATGTCCAAAAATAAAGCCAAGAGGCACAAAGAGGAAAACCTCCAAAAAACAAAAGAAACTCCACAAAGTGGTAAAAAACAGCAGGGAAAAACAAACCTAAAAAGACTACTCAAACAAAACACAAGAACTAAACCAGAGAACCTCTGGAAAATCCCACCAGAGAAAAATCTATATAAAACAAGGCTTGGGCTGGGGCTGGGTGCTAACTTACAAACACTGAGCAAGGAACTGAGGAACACACAGGGTATAAATACTAACAAGGGAATGACCTACAGGTGCAAACAATAATTAGAGCAAGAAAAACAAAAGGTACAAAAAAGGTGCAATGGGGACATCTAGTGACCAAAACCCGAACAGTCATGGCCAAAACCTGACAGCCGGTTAACGCTTGATCTGATTGAATCCAGGCCTAAATGTGAATAATGTATTCACCTCAGAACAGAGAGCGGTGCATGTAAAGTACAAGAATAGACAGAAATACAGCAGATTTCTAAGAACATCATTGCTATAATGAATATTCAGTAATGGGTGCTATAGGTCTACATTGGTGGTACATGGAGTGAGATGAAATACTACAATGAAAATGGTTTCAGATATCAGAAAGAGAGCATTTCAGAGAAGTTTCCCCCCTTTTTCCAAATAAAGTGCTTTGAGTTTTTAAAGTTCAATACAGCTCAGCCAATCCATTAGGTATCATATGCTGACTGCTGCTGTCAGACCCATCTAGCAGAGCAATCTAGACCCTCCATCTACTCAGACGTTTTAGAGACAATCTCTGATTTGACAGTTTGACATCTCTCTTGGTCACATGGCTAATTTAACTCCATAATTTAACTAAATGTAAATGTGTGTGCATAGCTTGTCATCACAGTCGTGTTCTCACATCTTAAAACAGCTTGGATTAAAAAAACATGTGAGAGTTCAGAGAGAGAGAGAGAGAGTGAGAGCGAGCGAGAGAGAGTGAGAGCAAGCGAGAGAGAGAGAGAGAGAGAGAGAGAGAGAGAGAGAGAGAGTGAGAGCGAGCGAGAGAGAGTGAGAGCAAGCGAGAGAGAGAGAGAGAGAGAGAGAGAGAGAGAGAGAGAGAGAGAGAGAGAGAGAGAGAGAGAGAGAGAGAGAGAGAGAGAGAGTGAGAGCGAGCGAGCGAGAGAGAGAGAGAGAGAGAGAGAGACAGACAGACAGACAGACAGAGAGAGAGAGAGAGAGAGAGAGAGAGAGAGAGAGAGAGAGAGAGAGAGAGAGAGAGAGAGAGAGAGAGAGAGAGAGAGAGAGAGAGAGAGCAAAAGTGAAAAAGTGAGAGAGAGAGGCCTAAAATGAGAGAAAGATAGATTGACAGATAAAGTATAACTGGTGAATGATTCCGGTGGTGTGATGTCGTCTTTAGGGAGAGATGTGAGGAGCGAGCGTAAACAGAGAGTTCACTGAGGAGCTAACAACAGATCTAGGATCAGTTTACCCTCCCCAATCCTTACATCAATCATTAGGAGGGGAAACATTGATCTTAGATCAGCCTCTAGAGGCCACTTCATCCCACTCCCTGGAGAAGTCCTAAACTGAAGCCGAGATGAGATGGTAAAATATAAAAACAACGTTCTGGAGATGGTACGCCAATGGTTGACAGTGTGACGAAGAAGCCGATCTCATCATGAACGTGCATTCCTCTTCTAAATTGTTTGTCACGTTCAGGAATCATGTTTTCCCCATATATTTACTAATTCATTTATCCAAAATGTATATAGTCGTTATTTTCCTCTTGCCAGTGTCATTAATATTTCGACCTACACCACCGGTCAAACGTTTTAGAACACCTACTCATTCAAGGGTTTTTCTTTATTTTTTTTACTATTTTCTACATTGTAGAATAATAGTGAAGACATCAACACTATGAAATAACACATATGGAATCATGTAGTAACCAAAAAAAGTGTTAAACAAATCAAAATATATTTTATGTTTGAGATTCTTTAAATAGCCACCCTTTGCCTTGATGACAGCTTTGCACACTCTTGGCATTCTCTCCAGCTTCACCTGGAATGCTTTTCCCACAGTCTTGAAGGAGTAATTTACCAGTTTGCAATCATCCAAGTGGATGCGATGTTCAGATGCACATGAACACATACGAGAAATACATTTAGTTTATTTCCATATAGTATGCCTAATGTTTCCCATGTTTGTAATTGCCGTGTCTCTGAGCTCCATGTCTGTCAGTGTTTGTCATGGCCATGCGTGGTACCTTTAGTCACAGGCTTACGTTTTGCTGCCTGTCGGCCTGCACCTGATATATACTATACCCCAACCTGCCTGGTATACTATACCCCAACCTGTCTGGTATACTATACCCCAACCTGCCTGGTATACTATATCCCAATCTGCCTGGTATATTATACCCCAACCTGCCTGGTATACTATACCCCAACCTGTCTGGTATACTATACCCCAACCTGCCTGGTATACTATACCCCAACCTGCCTGGTATACTATACCCCAACCTGCCTGGTATACTATACCCCAACCTGCCTGGTATACTATACCCCAACCTGCCTGGTATACTATACCCCAACCTGCCTGGTATACTATACCCCAACCTGTCTGGTATACCCCAACCTGTCTGGTATACTATACCCCAACCTGCCTGGTATACCCCAACCTGTCTGGTATACTATACCCCAACCTGCCTGGTATACTATACCCCAACCTGCCTGGTATACTATACCCCAACCTGCCTGGTATACCCCAACCTGCCTGGTATACTATACCCCAACCTGCCTGGTATACCCCAACCTGCCTGGTATACCCCAACCTGCCTGGTATACTATACCCCAACCTGCCTGGTATACTATACCCCAACCTGCCTGGTATACTATACCCCAACCTACCTGGCATAGAAGTCCCCACAAGAATAGTAAACCAAGAAAAGTTTGACCAACTGGGGACATTTTGTTGGTCCCCACAAGGTCAAATGCTATTTCTAGGGGGTTTAGGGTTAAGGTTAGAATCAATGTTAGGTTTAGAATTAGGTTTGGGGTTAGGGTTTGGGTTAGGAGACAGGGTTAGTTTTAGGGTTAGGAGCTAGGGTTAGGTTTAGGGTTAGGGTTAAGGTTAGGTTTTTGGGTTACGGTTAGGGTTACGGTTAGGGTTAGGGTAAGGGTAAGGGTTAGGGTTAGGTTTAGGAGTTAGGGGAAATATGATTTTGAATGGCAC
>NC_059199.1:58481426-58483926 GCF_020615455.1 Coregonus clupeaformis | reverse complement strand
TCCTACATCTGACCCCTGACCTCTAACCCAGTGATTCCCAAACTGTAGGGCACGCCCCCTGGATGGGGGGGGGGGGGGTCTCTCACTCTCACTCTCTCTCAATTCAATTTAAGGGCTTTATTGGCATGGGAAACATATGTTTACATTGCCAAAGCAAGTGAAATAGATAATAAACTAAAGTGAAATAATCAATCAAAAACTAACAGTAAACATTACACTCACAAGTTTCAAAGGAATAGAGACATTTCAAATGTCATATTATGGCTATGTACAGTGTTATAATGATGTGCAAATGGTTCAAGTACTCCCTCCCTCTCTCTCTCTCTCTCTCTCTCTCTCTCTCTCTCTCTCTCTCTCTCTCTCTCTCTCTCTCTCTGTCTCTCTCTCAGTTCCAGTGTAGTCCAGAGTCTATAAGTAGTCGAGGAAACTTCAAGCTCTCTATCAAGGTCTCACTGTGCAATCATTACACAAGGACTTAAAAAAAAAAAGGAATTGAGTCTAGCTTGCAACCTACTCTTGAAAGTTGTAATAGTAGACACAAGTAGGCACAAGGTGACGTTTTCTAAATTGGGTAGTGAATCATCAGTTTTCCTCTTGTTATGTCAGTCGTTGTATACCTTAGAGAACTATTTATAACTTGTCAGAAATGTCCAGATCAACTAGCCCATGTCGGCTAATGTTTTTCAGCTAGGTTTTTCAGTCACTCAAATATCACATGAATAAACATTAGAAATGGCAAAATGTATAGAATTGCAAGAAAATTAGCTTTAAAACCCGCAAAATGTTCTCTCCGTCAACAAGAGGGTGTGAACAGTTTGTGTGATGGGGGAGGGGGGGGGGAGTGCCCCAATGCTCTAACCCACCTCTCGACGAAGGAGTCGATGGCGCCACCTTTCATGGAGAGAAGACCCTGCGCCTGCCGCAGCCAAATGTGCAGCTCCCCTGATAGAGGTAGACCTACACCTACACACAGACACAGACACAGACACAGACACAGACACAGACACAGACACAGACACAGACACAGACACAGACACAGACACAGACACAGACACAGACACAGACACACACACAGACACAGACACAGACACAGACACAGACACAGACACAGACACAGACACAGACACAGACACAGACACAGACACAGACACAGACACAGACACAGACACAGACACACACACAGACACAGACACAGACACAGACACAGACACACACACACACACACACACACACACACACACGGAGTAAGTTCAGACTGAGATTATGAGTGAGTGAGTGTGTATGAGAGAGAGAAAAAGAGAGAAAAATAGAAGGCTTGAAAGAGAAAGAAAATGACGTCTGTGTGAGACTTGACGTCTGTGTGAGACTTGACGTCTGTGTGAGACTTGACGTCTGTGTGAGACTTGACGTATGTGTGAGACTTGACGTATGTGTGTGACGTGCGTAGTGAGCTCACCCTTCGATCCTGCTGGGGTGAACTTGATAGAGAGCATGATGTTTCCTCGACTACTGATAGACTCTGGACTACACTGGAACTGAGAGAGAGAGAGAGAGAGAGAGAGAGAGAGAGAGAGAGAGAGAGGAGAGGAGAGGAGAGGAGAGGAGAGGAGAGGAGAGGAGAGGAGAGGAGAGGAGAGGAGAGGAGAGGAGAGGAGAGGAGAGGAGAGGAGAAGAGAGGAGAGGAGAAGAGAGGAGAGGAAAGGAAAGGAAAGGTTAGGTTAGAAGGTTATATAAGAGCTAGTTGAAATTCTCAGCACTTTCTCCCCTCCTGGTAAGACTACACACAGTGTAGGACTGTGTATGTGTGTGTGTGTAGGTGTGTGTGTTGGTCCTACCCGTGGCTGTAGCTGGTGCCAGTCAGGGCCTGTGTGTGTCCAGTCCCAGTGAGCCAGCTCCAGCTCTACCTCTCCTAGGAACAGGTTTCTGCCCAGGGGGGCAACGTGCCACACAGACAGGTTCAGAGTCCTGCCACGCACCTCTGACATGCTGATCTTATACTGGAAAACACCAACAACGTTAACACACACATAATTGCAAATTATACTGAGAGAGACAGGAATGAGACAGACAGGCAGACAGGCAGGCAGACAGACAGACAGACAGACAGACAGACAGACAGACAGACAGACAGGCGGGCAGGCGGACAGGTGGACAGGCAGACAGGAAAGCAGACAGACAGACAGACAGACAGACAGACAGACAGACAGACAGACAGACAGACAGGCAGACAGGCAGACAGGCAGACAGACAGACAGACAGACAGACAGACAGACAGACAGACAGGCGGGCAGGCGGACAGGTGGACAGGCAGACAGGAAAGCAGACAGACAGACAGACAGACAGACAGACAGACAGACAGACAGACAGACAGACAGACAGACAGACACGCAGACAGGCAGGCAGACAGACAGACAGACAGAGAGAGGAGACACGACAGAATCAGTGGGAAATAAATCAAGAAAGAAAGCGAGAGCTGTGTGGGTGCTCTCACTTTTAGTGT
>NC_059199.1:58458926-58468926 GCF_020615455.1 Coregonus clupeaformis | reverse complement strand
TCTGATGGTCGGAAAATAGAAGCTGTTCAACAGTCTGATGGTAATAGAAGCTGTTCAACAGTCTGATGGTAATAGAAGCTGTTCAACAGTCTGATGGTAATAGAAGCTGTTCAACAGTCTGATGGTAATAGAAGCTGTTCAACAGTCTGATGGTCTGGTAATAGAAGCTGTTCAACAGTCTGATGGTCGGAAAATAGAAGCTGTTCAACAGTCTGATGGTCGGAAAATAGAAGCTGTTCAACAGTCTGATGGTAATAGAAGCTGTTCAACAGTCTGATGGTAATAGAAGCTGTTCAACAGTCTGATGGTAATATAAGTTGTTCAACAGTCTGATGGTCTGGTAATAGAAGCTGTTCAACAGTCTGATGGTAATAGAAGCTGTTCATCAGTCTGATGGTAATATAAGTTGTTCAACAGTCTGATTGTATGGTAATAGAAGCTGTTCAATACTCTGATAGTCTGATGGTTCATCTCAGCATATGCTACCCTCCAGTCCCTCGACTTCTTGGCGCTGACAGAAACATGGATTACCACAGAAAACACTGCTACTCCTACTGCTCTTTCCTCGTCTGATCATGTGTTCTCGCATACCCCGAGAGCATCTGGTCAGCGCGGCGGTGGCACAGGAATCCTCACCTCTCCCAAGTGGACATTCTCTCTTTTTCCCCTGACCCATCTGTCTATCTCCTCATTTGAATTCCATGCTGTCACAGTCACTAGCCCATTCAAGCTTAACATCCTTGTCATGTATCACCCTCCAGGTTCCCTTGGAGAGTTCATCAGTGAGCTTGACGCCTTGATAAGTTCCTTTCCTGAGGATGGCTCACCCCTCACAGTTCTGGGTGACTTTAACCTCCCTACGTCTGCCTTTGACTCATGTCTCTCTTCCTTCTATCTTTCCACTCCTTTCCTCTTTTGACCTCACCCTCTCACCGTCCAATCCCCTACTCACAAGGCAGGCAATATGCTTGACCTCATCTTTACTAGATGCTGTTCTTCTACTTATCTCACTGCAACTCCCTTCCAAGTCTCCGACCACTACTTTGTATCCTTTTCTCTCTCGCTCTCCTCCAACACTACTCACTCTGACCCTACTCAGATGGTAATGTGCTGTCGCAACCTTCGCTCTCTCTCTCCCGCTACTCTCTCCTCTTCCATCCTATCATCTCTTCCCTCTGCTAAATCCTTCTCCCTCCGATCTCCTTATTCTGCCTCCTCAACCCTCCTCTCCTCCCTTTCTGCATCTTTTGACTCTCTATGTCCCCTATCCTCCCAGCCGGCTCGGTCCTCCCCTCCTGCTCTGTGGCTTGACGACTCATTGCGAGCTCACAGAAGAGGGCTCTGGGCAGCCGAGCGGAAATGGAGGAAAACTAGACTCCCTGCGGACCTGTCATCTTTTCACTCCCTCCTCTCTACATTCTCTTCCTCTGTTTCTGCTGCTAAAGCCACTTTCTACCACTCTAAATTTCAAGCCTCTGCCTCTAACCCTAGGAAGCTCTTTGCCACCTTTTCCTCCCTGCTGAATCCTCCTCGTCCTCCCCCTCCCTCCTCCCTCTCTGTGGATGACTTCGTCAACCATTTTGAAAAGAAGGTTGACGACATCCGATCCTCATTTATTAAGTCAAATGACACCGCTGGTCCTGCTCACACTGCCCTACCCTATGCTTTGACTTCTTTCTCCCCTCTCTCTCCAGATGAAATCTTGCGACTTGTGACGGCCGGCCGCCCAACAACCTGCCTGCTTGACCCTATCCCCTCCTCTCTTCTCCAGACCATTTCCGGAGACCTTCTCCCTTACCTCACCTCGCTCATCAACTCATCCTTGACCGCTGGCCAAGTCCCTTCCGTCTTCAAGAGAGCAAGAGTTGCACCCCTCCTCAAAAAACCTACACTCGATCCCTCCGATGTCAACAACTACAGACCAGTATCCCTTCTTTCTTTTCTCTCCAAAACTCTTGAGCGCACCGTCTCTAGCCAACTCTCCTGTTATCTCTCTCAGAATGACCTTCTTGATCCAAACCAGTCAGGTTTCAAGACTGGTCATTCAACTGAGACTGCTCTTCTCTGTATCACGGAGGCTCTCTGCACTGCTAAAGCTAACACTCTCTCCTCTGCTCTTATCCTTCTAGACCTATCCGCTGCCTTTGATACTGTGAACCATCAGATCCTCCTCTCCACCCTCTCCGAGTTGGGCATCTCCGTCGCTGCTCACTCTTGGATTGCGTCCTACCTGACAGGTCGCTCCGCACCACGTGCTCTCACCACTGGTGTCCCCCAGGGCTCAGTTCTAGGCCCTCTCCTATTCTCTCTATACACCAAGTCACTTGGCTCTGTCACATCCTCACATGGTCTCTCCTATCATTGCTACGCAGATGACACACAATTAATTTTCTCCTTTCCCCATTCTGATAACCAGGTGGCGAATCGCATCTCTGCATGTCTGGCAGACATATCAGTGTGGATGTCGGATCACCACCTCAAGCTGAACCTCCGCAAGACGGAGCTGCTCTTCCTCCCGGGGAAGGACTGCCCGCTCCATGATCTTTCCATCACAGTTGACAACTCCATTGTGTCCTCCTCCCAGAGTGCAAAGAACCTTGACATGACCCTGGACAACACGCTGTCGTTCTCCGCTAACATCAAAGCAGTGACCCGATCCTGCAGGTTCATGCTCTACAACATTCGCAGAGTACGACCCTACCTTACACAGAAAGCGGCACAGGTCCTAATCCAGGCACTTGTCATCTCCCATCTGGATTACTGCAACTCGCTGTTGGCTGGGCTCCCTGCCTGTGCCATTAAACCCCTACAACTTATCCAGAACGCTGCAGCCCGTCTGGTGTTCAAGTTCTCTCATGTCACCCCGCTCCTTCGCACACTCCACTGGCTTCCAGTTGAGGCTTGCATCTACTACAAGACCATGGTGCTTGCCTACGGAGCTGTGAGGGGAACAGCACCTCCTTACCTTCAGGCTCTGATCAAACCCTACACCCAAACGAGGGCACTACGTTCGTCCACCTCTGGCCTGCTAGCTCCCCTACCTCTACGGAAGCACAGCTCCCGCTCAGCCCAGTCAAAGCTATTCGCTGCTCTGGCACCCCAATGGTGGAACAAGCTCCCCCACGACGCCAGGACAGCGGAGTCACTGACCATCTACCTCTTTAAGGAATACTTGGAATAGTATAAAGTAATCCTTCTTCCCCCACCCCCCATAAAAAAATAAAAAAAAAGTGGTTGTCCCACTGGCTATCATAAGTTGAATGCACCAATTTGTAAGCCCTCTGGATAAGAGCGTCTGCTAAATGATGTAAATGTAAATGTACTAGCCCCAGTTCTGCTAGCCCCAGCTCCACTAGCCCCAGCTCCACTAGCCCCAGCTCTACTAGCCCCAGTTCTACTAGCCCCAAACCAGCTCTACTAGCCCCAGCTCTACTACCCCAGTTCTGCTACCCCAGTTCTACTACCCCAGCTCTACTAGCCCCAGCTCTACTACCCCAGTTCTACTAGCCCCAGCTCTACTACCCCAGTTCTACTAGCCCCAGTTCTACTAGCCCCAGTTCTACTAGCCCCAGTTCTACTACCCCAGCTCTACTAGCCCCAGCTCTACTACCCCAGTTCTACTAGCCCCAGCTCTACTACCCCAGTTCTACTAGCCCCAGTTCTACTAGCCCCAGTTCTACTAGCCCCAGTTCTACTACCCCAGCTCTACTAGCCCCAGCTCTACTACCCCAGTTCTACTAGCCCCAGTTCTACTAGCCCCAGTTCTACTACCCCAGTTCTACTACCCCCAGCTCTACTAGCCCCAGTTCTACTAGCCCCAGCTCTACTACCCCAGTTCTACTAGCCCCAGCTCTACTACCCCATTTCTACTAGCCCCAGTTCTACTAGCCCCAGCTCTACTACCCCAGCTCCACTAGCCCCAGTTCTGCTACCCCAGTTCTACTAGCCCCAGCTCTACTAACCCCAGTTCTGCTACCCCAGTTCTACTAGCCCCAGCTCTACTACCCCAGCTCTACTAGCCCCAGTTCTGCTACCCCAGTTCTACTAGCCCCAGTTCTACTAGCCCCAGCTCTACTACCCCAGCTCTACTAGCCCCAGTTCTGCTACCCCAGTTCTACTACCCCAGTTCTACTAGCCCCAGTTCTACTAGCCCCAGCTCTACTACCCCAGCTCTACTAGCCCCAGTTCTGCTAGCCCCAGCTCTACTACCCCAGTTCTGCTAGCCCCAGCTCTACTACCCCAGTTCTGCTACCCCAGTTCTACTAGCCCCAGTTCTACTAGCCCCAGCTCTACTACCCCAGCTCTACTAGCCCCAGTTCTGCTAGCCCCAGCTCTACTACCCCAGTTCTGCTAGCCCCAGTTCTGCTAGCCCCAGTTCTACTAGCCCCAGTTCTGCTATCCCCAGCTCTACTACCCCAGTTCTGCTAGCCCCAGCTCTACTACCCCAGTTCTGCTACCCCAGTTCTACTAGCCCCAGTTCTACTACCCCAGTTCTGCTACCCCAGTTCTACTAGCCCCAGTTCTACTAGCCCCAGCTCTACTACCCCAGTTCTGCTAGCCCCAGTTCTGCTAGCCCCAGCTCTACTACCCCAGTTCTGCTAGCCCCAAACCAGCTCTAGTAGCCCCAGCTGTACTCCCCCCCCCCTCTCTCTCTCTCTCTCTCTCTCTCATAACGTAAACACATATTGTTTTTGCATTGTGTTTATTTTCATAAACAACACAGAACAGATCCTAGGCCCCTCCCTCCTGAATCCAGCTCAAACCAAACCAGTTCAACAACATTGACTAATGAACATGTTAAAAAATCATTACACATTCATTACACATGGAACCTGAACCCCCAATGTAAATATTGCACACATGTTAGATCCAGACAAAACAAATCAGACAATGAAAATAGAAAAAGACACGCATCAGGAAAATGCCAACTGTCAGGAGTAAGGGAACACACACATACACACAAACGCATGCACACACACACACACACACACACACACACACAAGCACACACACACGCACACACCTGCATACACAGAAACAGGAGTTCCACAACATAATGGACAATCAGTTAAACAAAACGATGTACACAGGTGCACATCTGGGACACACAAACAAGTACAACACACACAAACACACACACTGGAGTATGGTACATGACGTCATACAAAGCATCGTGACAGCATGGTGAGTCACAGCTCCCCCTTCTATCTCCCTCCTTCATCCTTCACTGTCCTCCTCTTCTCTCTCTCCCCTAGGCTGGCTGCTCTCTGTGGAGGGAGGGAGAGAGAGAGAGAGAGAGAGAGAGAGAGAGAGAGAGAGAGAGAGAGAGAGAGAGAGAGAGAGAGAGAGAGACCGAGAGACCGAGAGAGACAGAGAGAGAGAGACAGAGCGAGAGAGACAGAGAGAGACAGAGACAGAGAGAGAGACAGAGAGAGAGAGACATTATACACTGCTCAAAAAAATAAAGGGAACACTTAAACAACACAATGTAACTCCAAGTCAATCACACTTCTGTGAAATCAAACTGTCCACTTAGGAAGCAACACTGATTGACAATAAATTTCACATGCTGTTGTGCAAATGGAATAGACAACAGGTGGAAATTATAGGCAATTAGCAAGACACCCCCCATAAAGGAGTGCTTTTGCAGGTGGTGACCACAGACCACTTCTCAGTTCCTATGCTTCCTGGCTGATGTTTTGGTCACTTTTGAATGCTGGAGGTGCTTTCACTCTAGTGGTAGCATGAGACGGAGTCTACAACCCACACAAGTGGCTCAGGTTGTGCAGCTCATCCAGGATGGCACATCAATGCGAGCTGTGGCAAGAAGGTTTGCTGTGTCTGTCAGCGTAGTGTCCAGAGCATGGAGGCGCTACCAGGAGACAGGCCAGTACATCAGGAGACGTGGAGGAGGCCGTAGGAGGGCAACAACCCAGCAGCAGGACTGCTACCTCCGCCTTTGTGCAAGGAGGAGCAGGAGGAGCACTGCCAGAGCCCTGCAAAATGACCTCCAGCAGACCACAAATGTGCATGTGTCTGCTCAAACGGTCAGAAACAGACTCCATGAGGGTGGTATGAGGGCCCGACGTCCACAGGTGGGGGTTGTGCTTACAGCCCAACACCGTGCAGGACATTTGGCATTTGCCAGAGAACACCAAGATTGGCAAATTCGCCACTGGCGCCCTGTGCTCTTCACAGATGAAAGCAGGTTCACACTGAGCACATGTGACAGACGTGACAGAGTCTGGAGACGCCGTGGAGAACGTTCTGCTGCCTGCAACATCCTCCAGCATGACCGGTTTGGCGGTGGGTCAGTCATGGTGTGGGGTGGCATTTCTTTGGGGGGCCGCACAGCCCTCCATGTGCTCGCCAGAGGTAGCCTGACTGCCATTAGGTACCGAGATGAGATCCTCAGACCCCTTGTGAGACCATATGCTGGTGTGGTTTGCCCTGGGTTCCTCCTAATGCCAGACAATGCTAGACCTCATGTGGCTGGAGTGTGTCAGCAGTTCCTGCAAGAGGAAGGCATTGATGCTATGGACTGGCCCGCCCGTTCCCCAGACCTGAATCCAATTGAGCACATCTGGGACATCATGTCTCGCTCCATCCACCAACAGACTGTCCAGGAGTTGGTGGATGCTTTAGTCCAGGTCTGGGAGGAGATCCCTCAGGAGACCATCCGCCACCTCATCAGGAGCATGCCCAGGCATTGTAGGGAGGTCATACAGGCACGTGGAGGCCACACACACTACTGAGCCTCATTTTGACTTGTTTTAAGGACATTACATCAAAGTTGGATCAGCCTGTAGTGTGGTTTTCCACTTTAATTTTGAGGGTGACTCCAAATCCAGACCTCCATGGGTTGATACATTTGATTTCCATTGATAATTTTTGTGTGATTTTGTTGTCAGCACATTCAACTATGTAAAGAAAAAAGTATTTAATAAGATTATTTCATTCATTCAGTTCTAGGATGTGTTATTTTAGTGTTCCCTTTATTTTTTTGAGCAGTGTAGTTCAGCCCAAACACACACACACACACTCACTCTGTCTCTCTGTCTCTCTCTCTCTCTCTCTCCCTCTCTCTCTCTCTCTCTCTCTCTCTCTCTCTCTCTCTCTCTCTCTCTCTCTCTCTCTCTCTCTCTCTGTCTCTCTCTCTCTCTCTTTCTCTCTCTCTCTCTCTCGCTCTCTGTCTCTCTCTCTCTCTCTCTCTCTCTCTCTCTGTCTCTCTCTCTCTCTCTCTTTCTCTCTCTCTCTCTCTCTCTCTCTCTCTCTCTCTCTCTCTCTCTCTCTCTGTCTCTCTCTCTCTCTCTCTTTCTCTCTCTCTCTCTCTCTCTCTCTCTCTCTCTCTCTCTCTCTCTCTCTCTCTCTCTCTGTCTCTCTCTCTCTCTCTCTCTCACACACACACACACAAACCCCTCCCCCCTCTCTCACATAGGGTCGTAGGTGGCATCTTTCTTGAGGAAGCGCATGGTGAAGAAGCCCCCGGCCTGGACACACAGCACCAGGATGATGCCTCCTATGAAACTGGACAGGTCAAAGCTGGCCTGGGAGAACTCTGACGGCTCTGGAGGTGACCCTTCTGACACGAGAGATATGGTGAGAAGGTAGGGAGAGATATGAGGGGGGGAGAGAGAGGGAGAGATATGGTGAGAGGGTGGAAGAGAGAGAGCGAGAGAGAGAGATGTGAGAAAGAAAGAGAGAGAGAGAGAGATATGGTGAGAGGGTGGAAGAGAGAGAGAGAGGGAGAGATATGGTGAGAGGGGGGAAGAGAGAGAGAGGGAGAGATATGGTGAGAGAGAGAGAGAGAGAGAGAGAGAGAGAGAGAGAGAGAGAGAGAGAGAGAGAGAGAGAGAGAGAGAGAGAGACCAAATCATGAGAAAACAAAAAGAGAATTACTTGACACATTGGAAAGAACAAACAAAAAAACTGAGCAAACTAGAATGCTATTTGGCCCTAAGCAGAGAGTACACAGTGTCAGAATACCTGACCACTGTGACTGACCCGAACTTAAGGAAAGCTTTGACTATGTACAGACTCAGTGAGCATAGCCTTGCTATTGAGAAAGGCCGCCGTAGGCAGACCTGGCTCTCAAGAGAAGACAGGCTATGTGCACACTGCCCACAAAATGAGGTGGAAACTGAGCTGCACTTCCTAACCTCCTGCCAAATGTATGACCATATTAGAGACACATATTTCCCTCAGATTACAGCGATCCACAAAGAATTAGAAAACAAACCCAATTTTGATAAACTCCCTTATCTACTGGGTGAAAAACCACAGTGTGCCATCACAGCTGCAAGATTTGTGACCTGTTGCCACAAGAAAAGGGCAACCAGTGAAGAACAAACACCATTGTAAATACAACCCATATTTATGTTTATTTATTTTCCCATTTGTACTTTAACTATTTGCACATTGTTACAACACTGTATACATACATAATATGACATTTGAAATGTCTTTATTCTTTTGGAACTTCTGAGTGTAATGTTTACTGTTAATATTTATTGTTTATTTCACTTTTGTTTACTATCTACTTCACTTGCTTTGGCAATGTTAACACACGTTTCCCATGCCAATAAAGCCCTTACAGTTTTTCTCAATTGCTAAAACACTAAACCCTATTGTCTGAACCAAATGCTCAGTTGCCTGAACCCACTGATTGAATCAATCACTCTTTTGGCAAAACCATAAGCACTTTTCACCTGTTTAGACATAACTTGCCAACACATTTTCATTGTGATGCACCCGTGCTGCATAATGGTGAGCACAGGTGACAAAAGTCAAACACAATTAGAGCACAGCTGTCACCACTTGAACACAACAACTCAAAATTGATCACACTTGTGACTAATGATGTGAGGGAACATATACAGTAAGCCAGTTCAGAGAGCACTGGTTTGTGAGGCCCTACAATGGATAGAAATCTGAGAGGAAGAGTTTGTGTGAGAGGAGGTCGAGGTGGTCGAGGTGGTCAGCGAAGACAAAGAACAGTAATATCTGATGAAATCAGAGCTACTGTGATTGACCATGTTCTTGTCCATGGTATGAGCATGAGGGAGGCTGGACAAAGGGTACAACCAAACATCAGTAGATTCACTGTGTCCACCATAATCCGAAGATTTAGAGAAGAGAACAGGTAATTACCTTTTTTTGACATTATAGTACAGTATGTAAATGTTGACAGCAATTACTGTATGACATACTATATACTGTACCACAGTATACTGTAAGTAAATATATGTTTCAGTACATCACTGTACCAATGTACTGTAGTATTGTAATGGAGGGTTGGTCTAACTGTTTGTAGGCCTAGTATTCCATGTATATTTTTTTGTAACTCCATGTTCTCTTTTTGTAGAATTGAAAGACTGCCACATGGGGGTGGGAGGACAGGTATGTTCTCCCCACACCAAGAGACCCTAATTGTTGATATGGTCCGTGAGAACAATGCCATTAAACTGAGCGAAATTCAGCAGAAGATCATTGAGGACCATTTACATTTTGAGGGTATCAACAGTGTCAGCCTCTCTACTGTTGATCGTGTCCTCAAGCGCAACAGACTGCGCATGAAACAGCTATACAGAGTGCCCTTTGATCGCAACTCAGACAGAGTCAAAGAGCAAAGATTCCAGTATCTACAGGTTGGCATATATCCAGACACATTCAATGTTGATTACTCTAAGTAGTGATTTACTGTAGTGGCCTAAATCACTTTTTCCGTATCACTTACAAAAAATATATATTTCTACAGAGGGTTTTTCAACTGGATGCAATGGAAAGACCCCATCAATACATCTACATGGATGAAGCTGGGTTTAATCTCACCAAAAGGAGAAGGAGAGGCCGTAATGTGATTGGCCATCGGGCCATTGTTGGTGTTCCTGGGCAGCGTGGTGGCAATGTCACATTATGTGCTGCCATCAGCAATCATGGGGTTGTCCACCATCATGCCAACCTGGGGCCCTACAACACTCACCAGCTCCTCATTTTCCTC
>NC_059199.1:58403926-58453926 GCF_020615455.1 Coregonus clupeaformis | reverse complement strand
GCTTTGCCCCCCACCCTGAAACACACACCACTGAGACAGTGACACCTGTTTACCTCAGAGCCCTGGAACTCTGATACACACACACGAAAACATGCATTCAAGCATGCACACAGGAACACAAACACACACACATACGCATGCACACACACACACACACACACACACACACACACACACACACACACACACACACACACACACACACACACACACACACAGTACACACAATGATTAACATTCCGACACAGACGCCACATGTAGTGTACAGACACACAAGGACACACGTACAGTATGTTTTGTCAAATGCATTTTTATTTGTGACTGTGTAAGTGCTGTAAATTCCTGTCTTTACATTGCTTTTTCTAACTGCATAATTAACATATTGATTGACGCACAAGCACATTGCAATGAATAACTAGCTTTACGTCCCCGTCACCTCATAAAACCCTCTGCATTACATTCATCACACACAACCCAACCTACTCTCCTCATCTCTTCTCCCACTCTACACCCTCAACCCTCTTCTCACACATTCTCACAAACCACACGTTGATTTGTGCTGCAGAGTCAAAGTGTGTGTGTGTGTGTGTGTGTTGGAGGATGGGCAGTATGTGTGTGTGTGTGTGTGTGTGTGTTAGATAACCGAGGAAAATCCGCAGTCACGGCAGCACAAGCTTCCTGTTAACGGCTCATAAACTCCACCTGAGGGCGGCCAGCCGGTAATGAATCGGTGTCTCTTCTCTACGGTGTCTTACTGGTAAATACACAGTTATCTTCTTCTGTCTAAAAGTTCATCAGGTGTTTAAAGGTAGTGTAACAGGGGTGAACCACATTCACTGGATTTGTAGGTTAATCTTGCCTGAAACCTGAATACTTGCATTAGCTCCCCTAGTTGTTGCCTAGGCTTTAGCTCAGCGGGTTAGGCCTACTGTGGTGCAACACTGCATCTAATTATTGTATTGTCAAAATAAATAAATAAAAACAAAGAGGGAGATGAATGAGGCAGCATTTCCCGGCATTTACTAATTCTCTCTCTCGCTCTTCTTCCCTCTAATGTGTAAATGACATAATGCTTTGTGAGGTATCGATCTTTTCTCTCCCAAAGAGAACCGGAAGTCAGTTTCCTTGTATGGTTCTATGGCAACAACAGGAAGAGGATCCCCCTCTATGCGCAGTGCCGTGGCCTGTGCGTAACCACGCAGACACATCACAGCAACCACTGCAGCCCACGCAAGCTGTTTTTTATTACCGGGGAAACCGAGAATCCTCCATACCAGGTATATCATCCATGACTGGGTTTCCCCGATATGTCTATCAATCATCGCTCATCTGATATCCTACATACTTAACCAATCAGCTGATCATGATTCAAAATAGATAATAACCCTATAATAATAATAATAATAATAATAATAATAATGATACAATATTGATTTCATACCTTTCAAAACACATGACATTGTAGGCCTAGAGAGATAGATATATAGGCTAGCCTACTCAGTATTTTATCAAACAATAATGCATGATTCATCCGAGACAAGCGGTGCTTAGCCAGTAACTCACCTTGAAACTGTAGACCTATGCAGCCAGTGACTCACCTTGAGACTGTAGACCTATGCAGCCTATTCATAAATGTTTTGCTCTTGCTTATTGAATGACGCAAACAGAGAAAACTACAAAATATGAGGTCAAATGTATACTTATTGTATTATTTAATACCCACACAAAAACAATCAAAACAATCGATTAAAGCAATTTCTAGCAGATAGCTGTGTTTCAGCACCTTGGGCAGCTCCTCAAGGCGTGAGCCCTCTCTCCAAATCTTATTGATTCACATTGATCAAAATCTCTACTGTGGTGTGTGTGTGTGTGTGTGTGTGTGTGTGTGTGTGTGTGTGTGTGTGTGTGTGTGTGTGTGTGTGTGTGTGTCGGAAGGAGTTTACGGGAAAGGTACGCACGAGGCAAGCCGCAGTGGGAGGGGCGGGAAGCTGTCGCATTTTTCTGAATGAAATTCCTCTACAGGAGTCCCCCATCCCACCCCCACCCCCCCGTCTCTCCGAGCACCTCATTGGCTGAAGCCCACCACCACTGACGTCAGTCAGACCTTCCCTAGTGAAGGACCCTGCGCGCATTAGATCCATCCAGTCATTCTGGCATTCGCACCACCGGAGAAACTGGGGATATGTTATTACTCTGATGGGGACAGTCAGCCTTACTGAGATATTACCGACCATCGATATACCGATATACCGAGACACAAGGACAGTATTACGGCATCACTGTCTCCTGAACGCTCTGTGAACAGAGCTGATTTGGAAGAATCGTGATCAAGGCATTTTTATTAATAGAAGGTAAGATATTTTGCAGTGTCTGTCTGTGTGTGTGTGTGTGTGTGTGTGTGTGTGGGGGTATGAAATGTGTAGATTTTGTAAACGCCAAATGATTTATCAGAGCCAGAGCATTTGGACATGGTGTTCCAAGCTGCTGGAAATCTGTTACAAAACACTCCACACAGCACTATAGGAGAAGAGTGGAGAGGAGACAGGAGAAGGGCTGCAGTCCAATTCTCTGACTTCTCCCCCTTCTCCCTGGAGTGTGCACTCGTTCACTCCCACTCATGGATTTAAAAGCATTGGATGGACGTAGGCAAGACAGGGATTTTTCACCATATGTCTTACGTTGCTTTCTATACCTTTTAGATCCATGAGGGGGGGGGGGTGAACATTTCAGAGAGAAGAGTAGAGATCAGGTAATGGAATGGAATGGTCACATAGCAATGTGAGGAGCATGCTGAGTCTCTCCTTTGAGAGAGCAGTTTGAGTTGGACCAGCAGTTCACGTGCCCTCCCTCCTGTGCCATGAAGACCCGGACCTCTTGGCAGATGGCGTAGTGGCCTAAGACCCAGGAGAGGAAGCCACTGTAGACTATTGAGATGCAGCCCCAGCGCAGGGTGGCTGTCTGCTGTGCTAATGTAAGAGTAAGATGATGTAGATCAACTACTCACATGCAGGGAAGACAGAAGGAGAGGAAGAGATGCTACTATTAGTACAGTGACAATGTGTATTAACATTTCTGTATCCCTTCTCTCTCTCTCTCTCTCTCTCTCTCTCTCTCTCTCTCTCTCTCTCTCTCTCTTCTCTCTCTCTCTCTCTCTCTCTCTCTCTCTCTCTCTCTCTCTCTCTCTCTCTCTCTCTCTCTCTCTCTCTCTCTCTCTCTCTCTCTCTCTCTCTCTCTCTCTCTCTCTCTCTCAGGTGTGGTGTGTTTGACCCATAATGACCCAAAATGACTCTGACGTCTGGTTCGAGGAGTCTTCAGGTTCAGGGATGTCTTCGCACCTTTCCCTGCTGGACCAATCAGATCCCACGGCCGTGCCTGAGATCTCTCCTCTCAGCCTATGGGGAGTGGCACTGTGCGTATCGGGAACTCTCATCGTGTCAGAGAACACCATCGTAGTGGCTGCCATCTTGGCCACGCCTTCTCTCCGTGCTCCTGTCTTCCTGCTCCTCGCCAGCCTGGCATTGGCCGACCTGCTGGCGGGCGTGGCCTTGATCATCCACTTCCTCTTCCTGTTCTGCGTGGAGCCCACTGATTGGTCGGAGCTGATGACGTCAGGGTTGCTGGCGACATCACTGACGGCCTCCCTCCTCAGCCTGATGGGCGTGGCCCTGGATCGTTACCTGTCTCTAAGCCACGCCCTCACCTACGGCTCCCGCCACTCGCGCCGCTGCGTCACTGGTCTTCTGGCACTCGTCTGGTTGGGATCATGTCTGATTGGCTCGGGGCCGGTGCTGGGGTGGCACTGCCTCGATGACATCACATCCTGTTCCGTTGCGCGACCCCTGACCCGGACATACCTGTCGTTGCTCTGCGGTGGCTTCCTTCTGGTTGTCATAGTCACGCTGCAGCTGTACACCGGGATCTGCCGCGTCGCCAGGAGGCACGCCCACGCCATCGCCACGCAGAGGCACTTCCTGCCTGACGACCAATCGTATGCCAGCAAGCACGGGGGCCGGGGTAAGGGCCTCTCTCGGCTGTTGTTAGTCCTCGGAGTGTTCGTCGGCTGCTGGACGCCCTTCGCCCTCTACGGTTTGCTGGGCGATGCATCTAGCTCGCCCCTGTATACGTACGCTACGCTAGTGCCGGCGGCGGGGAACTCTCTGCTCAACCCTCTGCTGTACAGCCTGAGGAACAGAGACATACGCAAGGTGCTGCTGCACGCCTGCTGTCCTCACAGACACAACACACACAGGCCTGTCGACGTGTAGGATGGAGACACACACACACACACACACACACACAGCTACATAGACTGCCCCCATATACGTGAAACACCAGTAGAGAACATCATCATCACCACTTGCACTTCAGATAAGAAGCAATGAGAATGTACTGTTCCAGAAGGCAGCCATTTTTGGAATCAGCTGGAATAAAACCTGACGTACTGTATCATCTTAACATGTGCCTCATCCTCTAACTAACATGAAGACCATCCACTCTGATGCAATCACAGAGGTCCAACGTAATTCACCTGGATCCAACATACATGCTTTAGGAGCACGGGAAAGTGGATCTATACAATGATACTATTATAAGATATTATATTATAAGCCTTTGGATGGTTTGGTGGGACTATGTACTATGCTGTTGGTGAACTCCCAAATAAATACTGTAAAAGGCACTTTAACTATCTCTGAAAAGGTTTCAGTTTGCACAATGTTGTTTTATATTAAATGTACAGATGTTGTCTTTTTCTACTTCAAAATAAAAGCACATTTATTTTGTATGAAACATGAAGTCTCGCTCATTCTACTCTCGCGAATGTGTGCACATGCAGTTGAAGTCGGAAGTTTACATACACTTAGGTTGGAGTCATTAAAACTCGTTTTTCAACCACTCCACACATTTCTTGTTAACAAACTATAGTTTTGGCAAGTCGGTTAGGCCATCTACTTTGTGCATGACACAAGTAATTTTTCCAACAATTGTTTACAGACAGACTATTTCACTTATAATTCACTGTATCACAATTCCAGTGGGTCAGAAGTTTGCATACACGAAGTTGACTGTGCCTTTAAACAGCTTGGAAAATTCCAGAAAATGATGTCATGGCTTTAGAAGCTTCTGATAGGCTAATTGACATAATTTGAGTCAATTGGAGGTGTACCTGTGGATGTATTTCAAGGCCTACCTTCAAACTCAGTGCCTCTTTGGGAAAATCAAAAGAAATCAGCCAAGACCTCAGAAAAAAAAATGTGTAGACCTCCACAAATCTGGTTCATCCTTGGGAGAAATGTCCAAACGCCTGAAGGTACCACGTTCATCTGTACAAACAATAGTACGCAAGTATAAACACCATGGGACCACGCAGCCATCATACCGCTCAGGAAGGAGACGCGTTCTGTCTCCTAGAGATGAACGTACTTTGGTGCGAAAAGTGCAAATCAATCCCAGAACAACAGCAAAGGACCTTGCGAAGATGCTGGAGGAAACAGGTACAAAAGTATCTATATAAATGCACCTTTATAATAAAGTATTCCATGCATCATCGTATTTGCAGATAGCCTACCATTCCAAATGTGATGAGTAGATTGGCTAGTCAATAATAATAATAATAATATGCCATTTAGCAGACGCTTTTATCCAAAGAACTTACAGTCATGCGTGCATACATTTTTGTGTATGGGCGGTCCCGGGGATCGAACCCACTACCTTGGCGTTACAAGCGCCGTGCTCTACCAGCTGAGCTACAGAGGACCACTGTTTGCAAAAAAGACTGTTCAATGCATGGCTGAGCGCATATAGTGTAGAAGTCTGGGCTATAGGCTATATCAGATACGGTTCTTCTTTATTTTATTAACACATTACATGCAATTCTACTCCACTTCATATGACTGGAGACGTTAGCGGAATCATTTTTAATACAACAAATGACAGGGTAGCCTACTCTGCTGATACTGACAAACGGATCAATCAAAACAACGTTGTCCATATAATAGGGCTACGAGAAGGGGAGACACAGATAGAATATGACCTCCATCTAAACTGGAGGAGGAAATGATTGTCCAAAAACAAACGTTTAAATGGCTGTAGGTAGGTTTTCATCCAATTGGTGACAGATTTTCATGCAAATATTCTAGAATCCGCCTAAAAGAAAATATGTGCATTTTCCCACCACTGGTATGTTTCCAACAAACGGACTTGTTGCGGATAAAAATCAGTGCGTGATGACAGTGCACACAAAATGTATTTTTTTTGCTAAAGTTTTCATGTATCGAATAAAAATCTAAAGTTCAATGTGTTTCCATCTCATTTTCAACTGTACAACTGAGTTGTCACAAAAACGGTTGCGTTAAATAGCAAATGTGCCTACACTGGTCTTGGCACCTGCGATCTAGCCAACAGCTCATAGATACAGTGTGGATAGTCTACATTATGACATATTATGGATAATAATAATAATATGCCATTTCGCAGACGCCTGTCGTGTATTGAGATTATGACTATTTTGGAGGAACAAGGAATGTTGTTTAGGTTAGTATCAGAAGGCAATGTTTTAGGTGTAATACCACATACCACAGACAGGAGGTGGGTTGTAGACAGGGGAGACTGGTGATTGGCCAGAAGAGGGGGCATCATTGTTTATAAATAGGGGGGAAAATGACGGAGAGGGTAGAGCAAGCAGCCATTCTGAGGCGTCGCTCTCCGGGTGTCATGTCACCTGTTACTCATGCTGAAGCTTGTGATCTGAATAAACCTTATGATCGACGTTCAGTATGAGCAGACTCTTTAATTGATGGTAACACCTACGATTGACGTATACTACACGCCTTTATCCAAAGCGACTTACAGTCATGTGCGCATACATTTTTTACGTATGGGTGGTCCCGGGGATCGAACCCACTACCCTGGCGTTACAAGCGCCGTGCTCTACCAATTGAGCTACAGAGGACCAGGATAAGAGCGAGAATATTTGTATTTGTCAAACGGCAGTCAAGCATCGCTCATCATGTCACCTGAATAAGACCCTCGATTTCTATTGAAAGCAGCATCAAGCTCATCACCGTGCTCTTTCACCACCCCTGTGAAGTTCATCATAACTTACTTAATCTTTAGCCTAATAAACTGCATGGATTTCCGAGTCATAGTGGGCGGACCACACACCATACCATGGCATGACTCCAAATGTACTTAGATATGATGGTTATTATATTAAGGGACTGACATCAACCTGGTCTTCAATTCAAACAAACAATAGCCCAGGCCAATGAAGCAACACACATATTGTACAATATTAGGAGGCAATACAGTGCCTTCGGAAAGTATTCAGACCCCTTGACCTTTCCCACATTTTGTGACGTTACAGCCTTATTCTAAAATGGATTAAATAAATACAAATCCTCAGCATTCTACACACAATACCCCATAATGACAAAGCAAAAACAGGTTTTTAGAAATTTTTGCACATTTCTAAAAAATAGAAAACAGAAATACCTTTTCTACATAAGTATATTTGCACAAAAAAAAAATATTTTCATTAATCTGGCCCTGATTATATCAGTATTTTCACATAAAGTCGTTTCCACCTCCATTTGCTTCATAATTACTTTTACTGACACAAAAAGATCCCACCATGTCAAACGAACAAATTATCTGATTGTCTGTCGGCATTTATAAAATTACACAGAAACTTCCTTTTTCCATCACAACTGTAGTGATTTTTTTGTATACAGTCATGGTCAAAAGTTTTGAGACTGACACAAATACTAATTTTCACAAAGTCTGCTGCCTCAGTTTTGATGATGGCAATTTGCGTATACTCCAGAATGTCATGAAGAGTGATCAGATGAATTGCAATTAATTGCAAAGTCCCTCTTTGCCATGAAAATGAACTTAATCCCAAAAAAACATTTCCACTGCATTTCAGCCCTGCCACAAAAGGACCAGCTGCCATCATGTCAGTGATTCTCTCGTTAACACAGGTGAGAGTATTGACGAGGACAAGGCTGGAGATCACTCTGTCATGCTGATTGAGTTAGAATAACAGACCGGAAGCTTTAAAAGGAGGGTGGTGCTTGAAATCATTGTTCTTCCTCTGTTAACCATGGTTACCTGCAAGGAAACACACGCCGTCAACATTGCTTTGCACAAAAAGGGCTTCACAGGCAAGGATATTGCTGTTAGTAAGATTGCACCTAAATCAACCATTTATTGGATCATCAAGAACTTCAAGGAGAGAGGTTCAATTGTTGTGAAGAAGGCGCCAGGGCGCCCAAAATGTCCAGCAAGCGCAAGGACCGTCTCCTAAAGTTGATTCAGCTGTGGGATCGGGGCACCACCAGTGCAGAGCTTGCTCAGGAATGGCAGCAGGCAGGTGTGAGTACATCTGCACGCACAGTTAGGCAAAGACTTTTGGAGGATGGCCTGGTGTCAAGAAGGGCAGCCAAGAAGCCACTTCTCTCCAGGAAAAACAACAGGGACAGACTGATATTCTGCAAAAGGTACAGGGATTGGACTGCTGAGGACTGAGGTAAAGTCATTTTCTCTGATGAATCCCCTATCCGATTGTTTGGGGCATCTGGAAAACACCTTGTCCGGAGAAGACAAGGTGAGCGCTACCATCAGTCCTGTGTCATGCCAACAGTAAAGCATCCTGAGACCGTTCATGTGTGGGGTTGCTTCTCAGCCAAGGGAGTGGGCTAACTCATAATTTTGCCTAAGAACACAGCCATGAATAAAGAATGGCACCAACACATCCTCCGAGAGTAACTTCTCCCAACCATCCAAGAACAGTTTGGTGATGACCAATGCCTTTTCCAACTTGATGGAGCTCCTTGCCATAAGGCAAAAGGGATTACTAAGTGGCTCGGGGAACAAAACATCGATATTTTGGGTCCATGGCCAGGACACCCCCCAGACCTTAATCCCATTGAGAACTTGTGGTCGATCCTCGAGGCGGGTGGACAAACAAAAACCCACAAATTCGGACAAACTCCAAGCATTGATTATGCAAGAATGGGCTGCCATCAGTCAGGATGTGGCCCGAATTTAATTGACAGCATGCCAGGGCGGATTGCAGAGGTCTTGAAAAAGATGGGTCAACACTGCAAATATTGACTCTTTGCATAAACTTAATGTAATTGTCAATAGAATCCTTTGACACTTATGGAATGCTTGAAATTATACTTCAGTATACCATAGTAACATCTGACAAAAATATCTCATAACACCGAAGCAGCAAACTTTGTGAAGACCAATACTTGTGTCATTCTCAAAACTTTTGACCACGACTGTACAATATGACTTTACTCACTTAAAAACTGTGGATGGAAACGTGGTTACTGACCCAACAATGATAAAGGGTGAATATGCACAGTGCACACTCACCAGCGATATGGCTGATGCTCTCTGCTGGTGCCAATAAGATAGGCTATACTGTTGTTCGCTCAATTAACCTACATTGAGAATTGTTTGAGCCAAACTAAAAAACTGATTAGTCGTTTCATTGTCTTCTCTTTACAGCAGCAGCCATTTGCTTTCCAAACTATGTTTTCCCACAATTTAATTTTGAAATATTGCGATATGCCTGGCTGGGACTCTCAACTTTTCACTGACAGTCGCAACTCAACAGTCATCTATTTGGTATTTGCCACATGCGATGCCCAAATTGTGCGCGTTGCCTTTCCTTTTGTAGGCAATGTGATTTAAAACAAAAGTTTTTTTTTTTTTTTGAATCTCAGGTACCTCTGTGGCCAAATCATGCTTCGGTAACCTATTTTGAATGATTGTATTTATTTCGGAATAGACAGAAGTAGGCTAATTAGGCTATATCATTTTGACAATTTAATTCACCTTACTTTAGGGAAAGCTCTCGCTAGACTTACGGACACGCTGCCTATGACTACCTTACTGTGATTGTTTTAAACTAAAATGGTAAAAAAGAACCAAAAAAACTTAGCAAAGAGCAATTTATCAAGGAAGAATTTTGCTAGGACTGTGATAGATTTAATTAGTAATGACTCATTATTACACCCTGAAACTGTGTGAGAATGTGTGAGTGTAGGACCAGTAAAGACTATGACATTGAGCTACTATTTAGCAATGTGAGTAAGAGTTAGACCAGACAACAAAGGACAAGGAGAACTGGCTACAGACAACTGAGAAACCAAGATAAAGGGGCCTCCCAATTTAGGGAGGAGAGAAACTGTTAGGCTTTATAAGGAGTATGCAGGATATTGTGAGGACGGCGAAATTGTGATGGCAGAATTCTCAATGAATAAATCTCTGACCGGGACTCTGTCCGTTTCTTGATTTTGGGAGACGCACAGAGACACTGAAATAGTTTGTTAAATAATTCACATAACAGCTTGGTCCTTCTGAGCCGGAACCCAATACCTGCCTCTGTCATTCCAGGTAACTCTGAAAACCGTTGACAGGCGAATGATACATTCGTAAATAGAAAGTCCTGCCCTTTGACATTAAGAGTTAAAAGACAGGCCAGAGGACACCTGATTAATGACAGAGATGGTGACGGAATCCAAACCTACATTGAATCTCGGCTGCAAGGATAAGGTCAGTAGTCTTTATTCATTACTTGGTGAAATTGATTTGAGAACTTGCTAAAATATTGACTGAGGGTAACGTCATAATTTAAAGTAGCAAATTGATCAATGCGTAGCCATTTTAAGGTAGCCAATTTAAGGTTGGTGGGTCCGTAACGATTCACGGTAATAGGCCAATTACCAAAATAAACTACCCGGTGTTGTAATAGAAGGAACTATTAAAAGTACACCTATGGGATGTAACCTGTAAGAGATTATAGAACAGTCAACAAATAATCTGGGTTAAACAAATACAAAAAGTACACCAGAAGGAATTAAAATAGCATGTGTGAGAAATAGAATATTAGTAAAGTCAAAAGTCACAAACAACTGTAGATTTTGCCGTAACTCTATCCGTTTCATGAAACTGGAGCCTTACAAACTCCGGGTTACCGATAGTGTTAACCAATAATCATGTAAGGTTGTATACGTGTGAGATCTAATATTTGCTCAAAAGTCACATCTATAAATAATTCCAGGTGGTTGTATAGAAAAGAGGGAGAACCCATTCCTGTTGTATGAGACTGTCAGGAATTATCAAGATTACATTGTGGGGATGAATTCCTCCGTAGAGTAGGAGATAATTCTGGGGGACTAGTACCTATACAGGAAGGGGTGATTCCAATTGTTGTGTGAAACTGTTTTGAATAACTTGTTATATAGAAGAGGTGGCTAAGGGATTTTTAACATTACCAACCATGGGAGGCAAATCCTCACAAGAGGTCCCAGAATTTACTGGGGACGAGAAATACATGGACATAAGGGATCAAAGAAATCGGTATTATGGATCCATTTGGGAGAAGAGGTATGGATTTATTGGGCATCTCGATGTAGAGAAATTAGAGGCTATGATTAGGCAGATGCATGTAAATTGCGGAATGGATTTGAAGAAACAGCGAGGGGAGGGGCTAGACACAGCGAGAGTATGGCTTTTGGAGGCTCGGAAGAGAGTCAGGAAAGACTAGAGAATTTAAACACAGAGAGTTGAAGAGATTAGAGAGCTATAAGTCAGGGAGGCAGAATAGGGGAGGAGATAAGAGGAAGTGCTTTAACTGTAACAAGGAAGGTCATTTTGCAAGAGAGTGTGGGGCCCCGTGTAAATACTGTAACAAAACAGGTCATAACCATCGCGACTGCAGACATAAAGGAAAGGGCAGTGTCCGGGAAATGACAGTCTATTTTTTTTTTGGTTCCGCTGGTAAAAAGTTGAAGTGATTTGTGTCGATTTAAGAATTGGCTAAAAACACCACGAAGTGATTATTTGGGAGGTACCTATATATTTCTAACGATATATACGTATGAACTTGCTCACCCAAACGTAGACGTACGTCATGGGTGAGAAAGTATAGAATGAGTTTTCTAAGGTTGTACCGTTGTTGGATCATGTGATAAGATTTAATGGGTAATCGGACCATAACTAATGTGGTTATAGACGTAATGTATAATATAGTAGAAAGCCAATATAGGGTTCCATTGAACTATTATGGTTTATTTGTCATTTCAATGGCATAAGGTGAAATCTGTATGTATGAGTGAATTCAACGGCTGGTATGGGTGGTAACCGGATACTACTGAGTATTTGGTTTGGTGATGTTGAATGGGAGATTTGTAGCGTGGTTTGGGTTAAATAGAAAGACTCACTTATTCAACAGGAATAGGTGCGGGGAGAGATAGTTTTTGTGTTGCTGAATGAGGTGAGAGCTAGTGCGGTTTTCATTTGGTGACGTCACTTGCTCTATGAACTGGAAGTAGTTGCTTTGAAAGGATCGCGGATTTTGTGGAGTGACTGGCAATGTATGTAGAGGGTCCCTGGTTCGAACCCAGGTAGGGACAGTGGGTAAAGCTTTCGCATTGGGGCTATGGACCTAGATTACTAGGTGGATTGGGAAATGTGAAAGGTTGAATTAGATAGCTTAAGTAGATAAGTATTCTAGAAAGGTCTATGAAAATATGTTATTAAGTAGTAATGGGTTGTGGTTACAAGGACTAATGACATGATTTCGTAAGAAGGAAGATGATTAGGGCAGGTCCCCGCGCCTCCCCCATTGTGTAGGAAGGAGCGGGGAGGGGAGGGGGGGGGTGAGAGACAGTACATAGTTCAAATGATAGGAATATAATTAAATGTATGCTTATCAACGATAGCAAGTATTTGTTTTATTAATTAGGGCCTAATCAGAGAGAACAGTTAAAGAAATTGAATAGCAAACTCGAAATTGCTATAGAGTTGGGACAATGATTTGAATTGAGAACAAAGGAAAATAATTATGGTTCTAGTTCGCGGGTAAAAGAGTTGTACTTGCTTGACTGTATCGAGCAGAAGGTTGAATAGTTGAATGAGAAGCATTTCTTTGACAAATTCTAATGGTTATTACTTTATTGTATAGGTTGAGTAACACCAGTGGTGTATGAAAATAATTGGTGATTTCTAAAACGATAATCTGTTTATGGTACGTTGAACAATGGGATATAGTTGTAACTATTAGGATGATGGATTGAATAAACATTAGTTATAAGTATGAAGTTATTAAACAATAGGTTTATATTTTAAAAACATCAATGCAACAGGTTGCAATGATTAAATTAATAGAAAGGGGTTATGGGGTTATATTAGTAGTGAACTTAATGAAACGTGGTATTATATACTGTCTTCCAGGATTGATGGAAGTCTCCTATAGCATTATGTTAAGGGGATGCCTGGGATAAAATATAATGTCTTACTTACATGGAGCATGTGATTGTATTGGCTAATGAATGAAATATGACATTTACAGGGGCAACAGGAACAATAGAAGGGGAGACAGATTTTCCTATGGTGTTGATCAAATAATTGATAATGGATCATTTGAGATGAGATCACATGGAGCAGATTTAGGGGTTCAATAATCATTGTGAGATTTAAAGAGGATATGATCTGAAGGGTAATCAATTAAACATAATAATTGTATACTTTAGGTATTTTGAGTGGTTTTATGGATTAGTTATGAGGAATTAGATTGATACAAACGATTATTGATGAGTTAGGACTGGGGATATCTGTATCATGTTTTGTGTGTACTTACCATCTTTAGATTACTGATGGTAATTGAAGGTTAACAAAATGAATAATTTATCTTCCAGGAGAAAGAGATTCGCTTATCTAATTGGAATGTTGCCCAGGGCTAGGGGGAGCAGTTTAGTGGAGTTAGGCAGTATTTAGGTCGTGAAAGTGAGCTACCAAATTAAGTGGGGCTGGCTATTTTTGGTTGTTGTTTTTTAATTGGGGTTTTCAAATAAACAACACACCTAGTATGATGTTTATAAAGCCTTGTTATTTTGATTTTAGGGGGTTTTCAACAGGTCAAAGGTGATAAGTCTTAAAGGAGCACACACAGTGAATTTTATGGAGTTTTTCTGTTTTGACTGAGTTTAGGGTATACATGATTTCTTATGAGAATAAATGTCATGAGGACTTAATGAACACTTGGAATAAGTAACATTTATGAAATATTTAGAATGATGGTAATGTTTAGGATACTATGGGATGGAACAGTTCGTTGAATGATTTCAATTGCCTCTGAAATCTGTTTTGACTTTCTGGTGTTAATTGATCATCCACACTGGTAAATTCTAAAGGCATTAGAGGAGGACTTTAAGATAGTTTATTTTACCAAGTTGAGGGTAATTTATAGTACTGTGAAAAGTGTGAAGAAATTTATAATTTGGTAATAATATATATGATTCGAACCATAAAATAACAGAAGAGAGAGAGAGAGAGCTTTCCCTGAATGAGGGAAAGCTGTTGCTAGTAAATTGTACTAATCTTGGATTACTTTTACGGGATAGAAGTAAGTTGAGGTATTATCAAATGTGGTCAGCAGGGTTAAAACACTTCTCTGGTCCCAGTCAGCTGTCAAAAGAGGAAGTTTCGATAGATAGAGATCTACTTACAGAGAGCTACAGTAGGGACCCAATTAAGGAAGTTCACAGATGGGTGAAGCAAGGCGCAGTAAATAAGGAAGGAATATGGGTCAAAGACAGCTTACCAATTCTCCCGAAATTACTGTTTAGATATGCTGCAATATTGACACACGGGCAGAGCCATGTGTCAACGGAAGGGATGGATGGTAGAGCAGATTAGACAACACTTTGTTGCATATGGGATTACTAATTATTACAAAATATAAACTTTTGTTCAAGATGTGTTATCTGTGCTCAAAATAATCACAGGGCAGACAAAGGGCACCACAGGGTGAGTATCCTCCGGCTAAGTACCCCTTCCAGCAATTGGAAAGTTAGAGTAACCCCAGATAAAGATGGGTTATCCCCCTTTGAGAAAGTGTTTGGAAGACCTTACAGAATGCCACAGTTGGCAGGACCAGAACAGGCAGACATAGAACTAGAGAATACACTAGCAGAACACATGAGAAAATTGTTCATTAACCGTATATCTAAGAATTTGTGTCCTACAGGAGAATTAAAGGAGAAGGTGATTCATAGTATATAACCTGGAGACTGGGTGTGGATCCAATCGTTGAGGAAAAAGGATCGAAAGCACTCACGCTGGGAGGGACCATACCAAGTCCTATTCGTAACTGCCTTCGCTATAAGAATAGCTGAGAGAGCCACTTGGGTCCACGTTACCCACTGCAAAAAGGTGGGCCCACATACCAACACCGTTGAACACACGCAGAGTTAAAGAGAAGAACTGAACCACTAGGGTTCGGGGGTAAACTCTGTTAACGAAGAAACCCTACCCCGACCTTTCATCACTGTGGGGTGTTTATAGAGGTGTGGGTATGGGGAAGTACCAGGCAGGTGGGTCAGTGACAGGATTGGGATGGCGGTTTTGGGGATTTTTGGGGACTCGGAGCTGCATCATCATGTTAACCATATTATGGATTAATCCAGGTCAACCTAAACAGGGACATTATGAACAAAATAATACCAAGGCACTGATTCGATCTCGTAGAAATACTGAAACCAAGAAAGACTATTGGGGGAATTATTATTTTAATAGTTAGTCAGTTTAGGACAAGATGGGGGATTCAAGATACCATTCGACTTCTCCCATGAAGAGATAGGAGGTTTTGGGGGCTTTGGTAAGGAGGGGGCGTGTACAAGAAAGTTAGGTTCTAGAAGGTATGGTAAATACATTTGCACTGGGGAACACTCATGTCCTTGGGCAAGGGTGTTTAAACATACCTGGGGAACATACTATGAGAATGGGATGGACGCAGTACACCGATGGGGAATTAAACAAACCCATGATAAATGTAAAACGGAACTGATGATAACGGTAAAGTCAATTATGCAAGATGACATAGCAAGGAACTATTGGGCCTGTGTTGATAATTTCGGGGCAGATATATGTTTGAGGTTCATTTTTCAGGAGAGAAATGAATCTTCCACCCCCGAGACAGAACAGCAGGTAGATCTAATGTTATCAGCAGAGGTACCAAAAAACTAGTCTAATACCGCTTGGAAGGCCATCAGAAGGAATCCTAAATAGCACTAAACCACCAAGGGTAGAATATTTCCTCTTGCAGGAAATGAACCAAGGAGAAGTAGAAGGAATTTCAAATGAGAACTTCTAGGTAAGGTGGATGAACTACACAGCTAGGGCGTTGGGTCAAACTAATTGTTATGCCTGTTCAACAGGTAGGCCAACCCTTGTAACTGCACCTATGCCTCAGACCATGTTCTCTTGTGTGATAGATTTGGGATCAAACCAAACCTCACCTAATTGTTCTGATATTAAAATAACCACTCTTAAAAAGGATAATACTAAGGCACCCCAATTCACCATGAACCCCGGAGATTATCAATGTTATAGACACCAAAGTAATGCGAACCACAGATCAAATTGGAGAAGGGTTTACAACAACGTTTTTCTGGTGGGTTACAATTGATAAAAATGTTGACTCGATTAATTACATCTACAAAGGTTTGTTAATTAGACAAGGGATGCAGTGAAGATAATCTTAGGCCAACTATCCGCCACCTCACTCATGACCTGCAGAATAGTTTGGTTCTCAAAATGCTTTTAGCAGAGAAGGGCGGATTTACAAGATGGTGGGAGGTCATTGTTGTATGTTTATCCCCAACAATACAGCCCCAGATGGTACAGTAACTAGAGCACTGGCAGGTCTCACTGCATTAAGTAAAGAATGGGCTGAGAACTGGGGGGTGAATACATCAATGGTTGGTTGGTTTGATAACATGTTTGGTAAATGGAAAACTATTGTTGTAACTATTTTAGGCGCGGCAATCGTGTCTATGGGTATGCTTGTTCTTTGTGGATGTTGTCTTATTCCCTGTGTCCGAGGGTTGGTGAGCAAGGCGTTGGAGTATGCAGTTTCCCAACAGATGGTGAGATACGGCCCAATCACGGACTCCGACCTAAGGAATGAAGAATATGACCCACCAGGCTTGGTGGAGGACGACAACGATTCAGATAGTTTGAGACTGGATGTTTTCCTAGAACTATAAATCTCTAGTTTAAAAGTTATTGTAATGATATTTTGTGTATTAAAGTCTTGTTTTAAGTATGATGTACTAGTTAACCGATGTTGCAGGATGTGATGAAGCAAATGTTCTTCACTATAGGCTTAGACTGTTGTTTCCAGATAGTGGGTAAACAGGTTAGGTACCATTGCTAAAGAGTAACGTTACGCTTTTAATCATGGGGTAACCCTGATGAACCTGTATTGAATGAGACAATCTTTAATGTTTTTATATGCAAATCAACTTATATGCTTCAATGTGTATGATTCATTTCTATAACAACATATATTTTGTGAGTATGTGTGTAATATTTAGTCAAAGGGTGGATTGATAGATTAATTATTAATGACTAATTATTACACCCTGAAACTGTGTGAATGTGTGAGTGTAGGACCAGTAAAGACTATGACATTGAGCTACTATTTAGCAATGTGAGTAAAAGTTAGACCAGACAACAAAGGACAAGGAGAACTGTCTACAGACAACTGAGAAACCAAGATAAGGGGGCCTCCCAATTTAGCGAGGAGAGAAACTGTTAGGCTTTATAAGGAGTATGCAGGATATTGTGAGGACGGCGATAACTAAGGAATACATGTGGGTGTGCGTGTGTGTGTACTGATGGTCAGGAGAGCAGTTTTAAAGTGGAAAACTACAGCCACCCTAAAGAGGGGAGGGATTTTTGTATGACGTGTGAGTATTAAAGATGGACTCTGAAATTGTGATGGCAGAATTCTCAATGAATAAATCTCGGACTATGCAGACCGGGACCGTTTCTTGATTTTGGGAGACGCACAGAGACACTGAAATAGTTGGTTAAATAATTCACATAACAGACTGTCTGCAAGTGGTCTGAGTGGGAAACCGAAAACTGTTATTGGCCTAGAGGTTTGGAAATCTTTAGTATTGGTCTATTAACTAATTTACTATGTCACCAGGCAGCCCAAAACTCCATTCCACCAAAACAAGCTGAAATTTCAGGGGTCTTTTCAAACAGCTCTTACACTAAAAGGGCATTATCATCATTTTCATAGTATTCTTCCAACCTCATAGTGTGGAACTATATATATATAAAACAGGAAAATCAAATTTTTCTTTACTGGGCCTTGAAGCCCTTGGCTCCTATAAGGAGCACAGGCTATTGAAGAATGTCCTCCATCTCACTCAGTTCAGGCCAAATTTCCAGGTCACACCAGTTGAGGCCACTCTGTAATTTCTGCCTGGACTCCTCTCCCTCTGTTTCTTATCCCCTGGAGGGACCCAAGTGATGTTGATGGACGGTTCTGAAGGGTGATGTTGATGGACGGTTCTGAAGGGTGATGTTGATGGACGGTTCTGAAGGGTGATGTTGATGGACGGTTCTGAAGGGTGATGTTGATGGACAGTTCTGAAGGGTGATGTTAGATGGACGGTTCTGAAGGGTGATGTTGATGGACGGTTCCGAAGGGTGATGTTGATGGACGGTTCTGAAGGGTGATGTTGATGGACGGTTCTGAAGGGTGTGTCCAATCCAACTCCACTTTCTTCTATAGGAGGATCTTGAACATCTGGATTGACAAAGTGAAACACGTGGACAAAAACTGGACAGGAACCCATTGACAGACACACACACTGTAGTTCATTGTATCTTTATTATTGTAATAATCATCACTGATAAAGTTGAGAGACAGACAAGACATGCAGAAACAGGTGGTTGGATAATAACATGTTCAGGTCTGATTGTGGCTTTACACTTTGGATTTCAAACAAACAGAAGGCACTAAAACAGAAGACAATCAAGTTGTCTCAGACACAGATCTAGGATCAGTTACCCATACTCCAATCCTACGGTGATGGGGAAATAAGCAACCTGACCCTAGATTACTGTCTAAGGGTAACTTCGTCCTCCTCGCATATGAACATGAAAAGCAAAAGGCACTTATGGAGGGGCGGGTCTAGGGGCAAAAGAGGGATCACTTATTGGGCAGAGCATGTTTTGACAGTCAGGGGACATTGTGTTTTTGAGCTAGAGCTGACTCGGAATGTTACAGAACGTTTAGATAAGGTTCAGAAGACTTGGTTCTGCTGAACGTCCTCCTATTTATATAAATACATTCTCTTTCTATCCCCCCCACCTATGAGTAAGTCCCTCCGTCACCTAGGTAACCATTCCCATGCCAACAACAGAGCGAAAGACAGGAGGAAAAAAAAGAAAACTGCAATAAAAACCTTTCTTTGTGCTGTGTGTCTTATTTAGCACATCTTTTAACTATCTTTACGTAAAATATGATTCTTAATACATAACACAGTTCATCAATTATACCATTATGGGACTGTGTGTCTGTGTATGCATGTAAGGATCAATATCTATACGATATACTGTACGTTATCTGTGAGAATAATTCTCATTACACACACACACACACACACACCTTTGGCCCTCTGCCCCTTAGAAATAATTGGCTTTTTTATATTTGGACCGTTCTCCATACTTAAGTCATTGGCTTCTCAGTTAAGTCATACATAAAGCATACAGGGAATGTGATTGGCTTAGACAGGAGTGTGGAACCCTGAGGACACACTTGTCTTTGGCCCTCTACTCCTCAGATCATTGGTTATAAATAAGTAATGGCAAAAGGACATGACGCATTCTCTCTGAGGAGGACTGAGGAAGACCGTGGCGGTGATGAAGGAGGTCTCACTCGGACCAATCGTCATCGTCCAACTCCGAGGAGTCGTCCTCGCTGTCGCTGCACTCCACAGCAATACGGCGAGACAAGATGGCCGCCACGTCATTGCCGTAGTTATCCTTCTTCTCCTGCTCTTTCTGTTCCTCCACCTTACGCAGGTTAAAACCTGCCAGAGAAGGGGGGGGTTAGGGTGTGTTTATGTGTGCTTGTATCTATCTATCTGTCTGTCTGTCTGTCTGTGTGTGTCGTACCTTGCCGGATAGCTGACAGCAGGTCATTGTGAGCATCAGCGGGGGCTTCTGGCTGAACCTGGGTGGGTTTGAGAGGAGGGGGAGCCCCAATGGAGAAGGACGGGGGTGAGGGCCAGAAGAGGGGGGAGGAGGGCCTGGGGGAGGCGGGGGAGGAGGAGGAGGAGGTGCGCCACCACCCTGGGGGAGAGAGGGGGGAGGAGGCGGAGAGATGGAGGTCTGGGAGAAATGGGGAGGTGGGGAAGGGGGGGAGGGATAGGTAGAGGAGAAGAGATGAGGGGGAGGGGAGGAGTCAAATCCAGAGGGGGGAGGAGGGAGAGGGACTCCAAAGCCAGAGGGGGGAGAGGGAGGTGGGGCAGGGGGAGGGGCCAGGTTGGGCCGGGAGCCAATGGGAGCAGAAGAGGGCATGGGAGGGGCTGGAGGAGGGTGTGTGGGGCTCAGAACGCTGGTGCGCTTCTGGGTTGGTGCTCCGTACTGTCCGTCATGATAACTGTCAATGAGAGAGCACGGGATGGATTAGGGACAGCGCACCGATTCTCCAAAATGCACTGTATCCAAACAACTTGGTCCAAACGATTTTGACCACTTGAGATGAAGGGTGTTGACTGGTGAGTAAACGCTAATGCTAACAATGCTAAAGTAGCATAAAATGTGTTTGGTCAATTATAAGGTGCATACACTGTTCCCCTCCATCTGCTACTTACGCCATGTCTGGGGGTGGAGGGGGCAGGAAGTCATCGGGAGCAGGGGGAGGGAGGGGGGAGCCAGGTTCGAAGGCGTACGACCCTGTACTCTGGTCTAAACCATCGGGGGAATAACAGCCTTCTCCTGAACCAATACTGCCATTCAGACCCTCAAGAGATTCTCTACACACACCAAGATACACAGGTACACAGGCAAAACAAAAGAGAGACTATTTTCATCAATGACAAGACAACACAATTAAACAGTTTAAAACCATTCTATAGGATAACCCTCTCCCCTATACAACTCAGAATCTCCCTTATATTCTCTCTCTCCCTGTTCTCGCTCTCTCCCCCTCTCCCCCTGTTCTCTCTCTCCTTCTCTCCCTGTTCTCTCTCTCCTTCTCCCCCTGTTCTCTCTCTCTCCCCCTGTTCTCTCTCTCCCCCTGTTCTCTCTCTCTCCCTCTCCCCCTATTCTCTCTCTCCTTCTCTCCCTGTTCTCCCTCTCTCCCTCGCCCCCTGTTCTCTCTCTCTCCCCCTGTTCTCTCTCTCTCCCTCTCCCTGTTCTCTCTCTCTCCCTCTCCCTGTTCTCTCTCTCCCTCTCCCCCTGTTCTCTCTCTCTCCCCCGTTCTCTCTCTCCTTCTCTCCCTGTTCTCTCTCCCTCTCCCCCTGTTCTCTCTCTCCCTCTCCCCCTGTTCTCTCTCTCCCTCTCCCCCTGTTCTCTCTCTCCCTCTCCCTGTTCTCCCTCTCCCCCTGTTCTCTCTCTCTCTCCCCCTGTTCTCTCTCTCTCCCTCTCCCTGTTCTCTCTCCGTTTTCTCTCGCCCTCTCTCCCTGTTCTCTCTCGCCCTCTCTCCCTGTTCTCTCGCCCTCTCTCCCTGTTCCATCTCCCTCTCCATGTTCTCTCCCTCTCCCTCTCTCCCTGTTCTCTCCATGTTCTCTCTCCCTGTTTCCCCTCTCCCCCGGTTCTCTCTCTCTCTCCCTGTTCTCTCTCTCCCTGTTATTTCTCTCTCCCCCTGTTCTCTCTCTCTCTCTGTTCTCTCTCCGTTTTCTCTCGCCCTCTCTCCCTGTTCTCTCTCGCCCTCTCTCCCTGTTCCATCTCCCTCTCCATGTTCTCTCCCTCTCCCTCTCTCCCTCCCTGTTCTCTCCATGTTCTCTCTCCCTGTTTCCCCTCTCCCCGGTTCTCTCTCTCTCTCTCCCCCTGTGCTCTCTCTCTCCCTGTTATTTCTCTCTCCCTCTCCCCCTGTTCTCTCTCTCTCTCTCTCTCTCTCTCCCTCTCCCCCTGTTCTCTCTCTCTCCCTCTCCCCCTGTTCTCTCTCTCTCCCTCCCTCTCCCCTTGTTCTCTCTCTCTCCCTCCCTCTCCCCCTTTTCTCTCTCTCTCCCTCTCCCCCTGTTCTCTCTCTCTCTCCCTCCCTCTCCCCCTGTTCTCTCTCTCTCTCCCTCCCTCTCCCCCTGTTCTCTCTCTCTCCCTCCCTCTCCCCCTGTTCTCTCTCTCTCCCTCTCCCCCTGTTCTCTCTCTCTCTCTCCCTGTTATTTCTCTCTCCCTCTCCCCCTGTTCTCTCTCTCTCGCTCTCCCTGTTCTCTCTCTCCCTCTCTCCCTGTTCTCTCTCCGTTTTCTCCCTGTTCTCTCTCCGTTTTCTCTCGCCCTCTCTCCTTGTTCTCTCTCGCCCTCTCTCCCTGTTCCATCTCCCTCTCCATGTTCTCTCCCTCTCCCTCTCTCTCTCCCTGTTTCCCCTCTCCCCCGGTTCTCTCTCTCTCTCCCTGTTCTCTCTCTCCCTGTTATTTCTCTCTCCCTCTCCCCCTGTTCTCTCTCTCTCTCTCTCTCTCCCCCTGTTCTCTCTCTCGCTCTCCCTGTTCTCTCTCTCCCTCTCTCCCTGTTCTCTCTCCGTTTTCTCTCGCCCTCTCTCCTTGTTCTCTCTCGCCCTCTCTCCCTGTTCCATCTCCCTCTCCATGTTCTCTCCCTCTCCCTCTCTCTCCCTGTTTCCCCTCTCCCCCGGTTCTCTCTCTCTCTCCCTGTTATTTCTCTCTCCCTCTCCCCCTGTTCTCTCTCTCTCTCTCTCTCTCTCCCTCTCCCCCTGTTCTCTCTCTCTCTCTCCCTGTTCTCTCTCTCTCTCTCCCTGTTCTCTCTCTCTCCCTCTCCCTGTTCTCTCTCTATCCCTCTCCCCCTGTTCTCTCTCTCTCTCTCCTCTCTCTCCCTGTTATTTCTCTCTCCCTCTCCCCCTGTTCTCTCTCTCTCCCTCTCCCCCTGTTCTCTCTCTCTCTCTCTCCCTCTCCCCCTGTTCTCTCTCTCTCCCTCTCCCCCTGTTCTCTCTCTCCCTCTCCCCCTGTTCTCTCTCTCTCCCTCTCCCCCTGTTCTCTCTCTCTCTCTCTATCTCTCCCTGTTCTCTCTCTCTCTCTCTCTCTCCGTGTTCTCTATCTCCCTGTTCTCTCTCTCTCCGTGTTCTCTCTCTCTCTCCCTGTTCTCTCTCTCTCTCCCGCTCTCCCTGTTCTCTCTCTCTCTCTCTCTCTCTGTTCTCTCCCTCTCTCTCCCCCTCTCCCCGTTCTCTCCCTCTCTCTCCCCGTTCTCCCTCTCCCCCTGTTCTCTCTCTCTCCCTGTTCTCTCTCTCTCTCCCTGTTCTCTCTCTCTCCCGCTCTCCCTGTTCTCTCTCTCTCTCTCTCTCCCTCCCTCTCTCCCCGTTCTCTCTCCCTCTCACCATTCTCTCTCTCTCCCCCCCTCTCTCCCTCTCTTTCTCGCTGTTCTCTCTCCCTGTTCTCGCTCTCTCCCTGTTCTCGCTCTCTCTCTCTCCCTGTTCTCGCTCCCCCTCTCCCTGTTCTCGCTCCCCCTCGCTCTCTCTCTCCTTGTTCTCGCTCTCCCTGTTCTCGCTCTCCCTCTCCCTGTTCTCGCTCTCTCCCTCTCCCCCTGTTCTCTCTCTCTCTCTCTCCCTCTCCCCCTGTTCTCTCTCTCTCCCTCTCCCCCTGTTCTCTCTCTCTCTCTCTCTCCCTCTCCCCCTGTTCTCTCTCTCTCCCTCTCCCCCTGTTCTCTCTCTCTATCTCTCCCTGTTCTCTCTCTCTCTCTCTCTCTCCGTGTTCTCTATCTCCCTGTTCTCTCTCTCTCCGTGTTCTCTCTCTCTCTCCCTGTTCTCTCTCTCTCTCCCGCTCTCCCTGTTCTCTCTCTCTCTCCCTGTTCTCTCTCTCTCTCTGTTCTCTCCCTCTCTCTCCCCCTCTCCCCGTTCTCTCCCTCTCTCTCCCCGTTCTCCCTCTCCCCCTGTTCTCTCTCTCTCCCTGCTCTCTCTCTCTCCCTGTTCTCTCTCTCTCCCTGTTCTCTCTCTCTCTCCCTGTTCTCTCTCTCTCCCGCTCTCCCTGTTCTCTCTCTCTCCCTCCCTCTCTCCCCGTTCTCTCTCCCTCTCACCATTCTCTCTCTCTCCCCCCCTCTCTCCCTCTCTTTCTCGCTGTTCTCTCTCCCTGTTCTCTCTCTCTCCCTGTTCTCGCTCCCCCTCTCCCTGTTCTCGCTCCCCCTCTCCCTGTTCTCGCTCCCCCTCTCCCTCTCGCTCTCTCTCACCATTCTCTCTCCCTGTTCTCGCTCTCCCTCTCCCTGTTCTCGCTCTCCCTCTCCCTCTTCTCGCTCTCCCTCTCCCTCTTCTCGCTCTCCCTCTCCCTCTTCTCGCTCTCCCTCTTCTCGCTCTCCCTCTTCTCGCTCTCCCTCTTCTCGCTCTCCCTCTTCTCGCTCTCCCTCTTCTCGCTCTCCCTCTTCTCGCTCTCCCTCTTCTCGCTCTCCCTCTTCTCGCTCTCCCTCTTCTCGCTCTCCCTCTTCTCGCTCTCCCTCTTCTCGCTCTCCCTCTGTGTTCTCTCTCTCTCCGTTCTCTCTCCCTCTCTCTCGCTCTCTCCGTTCGCTCTCTCCGTGTTCGCTCTCTCCCTGTTCTCCCTCTCCCTGTTCTCCCTCTCCCTGTTCTCCCTCTCCCTGTTCTCCCTCTCCCTGTTCTCCCTCTCCCTGTTCTCCCTCTCCCTGTTCTCCCTCTCCCTGTTCTCCCTCTCCCTGTTCTCCCTCTCCCTGTTCTCCCTCTCCCTGTTCTCCCTCTTCTCGCTTTCCCTCTCCCTCTTCTTGCTCTCCCTCTCCCTCTGCTCGCTCTCCCTCTCCCTGTTCTTGCTCTCCCTCTCTCTCCCTCTGTGTTCTCTCTCTCTCCCTGTTCTCTCTCTCTCCCGCTCTCCCTGTTCTCTCTCTCTCCCTCCCTCTCTCCCCGTTCTCTCTCCCTCTCACCATTCTCTCTCTCTCCCCCCCTCTCTCCCTCTCTTTCTCGCTGTTCTCTCTCCCTGTTCTCGCTCTCTCCCTGTTCTCGCTCTCTCTCTCTCCCTGTTCTCGCTCCCCCTCTCCCTGTTCTCGCTCCCCCTCTCTCCCTCTCGCTCTCTCTCACCATTCTCTCTCCCTGTTCTCGCTCTCCCTCTCCCTGTTCTCGCTCTCCCTCTCCCTGTTCTCGCTCTCCCTCTCCCTCTTCTCGCTCTCCCTCTCCCTCTTCTCGCTCTCCCTCTCCCTCTTCTCGCTCTCCCTCTTCTCGCTCTCCCTCTTCTCGCTCTCCCTCTTCTCGCTCTCCCTCTTCTCGCTCTCCCTCTTCTCGCTCTCCCTCTTCTCGCTCTCCCTCTTCTCGCTCTCCCTCTGTGTTCTCTCTCTCTCCGTTCTCTCTCCCTCTCTCTCGCTCTCTCCGTGTTCGCTCTCTCCCTGTTCTCGCTCTCCCTGTTCTCCCTCTCCCTGTTCTCCCTCTCCCTGTTCTCCCTCTCCCTGTTCTCCCTCTCCCTGTTCTCCCTCTCCCTGTTCTCCCTCTTCTCGCTTTCCCTCTCCCTCTTCTTGCTCTCCCTCTCCCTCTGCTCGCTCTCCCTCTCCCTGTTCTTGCTCTCCCTCTCTCTCCCTCTGTGTTCTCTCTCTCTCCCTGTTCGCTCTCTCCGTTCGCTCTCTCCGTTCGCTCTCTCCGTTCGCTCTCTCCGTGTTCTCTCTCTCCGTGTTCTCTCTCTCCGTGTTCTCTCTCTCCGTGTTCTCTCTCTCCGTGTTCTCTCTCTCTCTCCTCTCTCTCTCTCTCTCTCTCTCTCTCTCTCTCTCTCTCTGTTCTCTCTCTCTCTCTCTCTCTGTTCTCTCTCTCACCCCATGTCGTTCTTGGGTACCACAAACTCTTCCCCCATCTTGCGGCGTTCCCACTCATCCTTTCTGGTCTTGATCTTCCTGGGATTCAGAGTCCGCAGACTCTGATTGTCCTTCTTCTCCTTCTACTCAGACAGAGAGAGAAAGAGAGGGGGGTGAGAAAGAGAGAGACAGTGAGGGAGAGAGAGAGGTGAGAAAGAGAGAGAGAGAGAGGGAGAGAAAGAAAGACAGGGAGAAAGAGAGAGACAGGGAGACAGGGAGGGAGAGAGACAGGGAGGGAGAGAAAGAGGGAGAAAGAGAGAAAGAGAGGGGGTGAGAAAGAGAGAGACAGAGAGGGAGAGAAGGAGAAGGGGGTGAGAAAGAGAGACAGGGAGAGAGAGAAAGAGAGACAGGGAGAGAGAGAGAAAGAGAGTGGGGTGAGAAAGAGACAGTGAGGGAGAGAAAGAGACAGGGAGGGAGTGAGAGAAAGAGAGGGGGTGAGAAAGAGAGAGAAGGAGGGAGAGAGAGGGAGGGAGAGAGGGGGTGAGAAAGAGAGAGACAGGGAGGGAGAGAGAGAGAGGGGGTGAGAAAGAGAGAGAGGGAGGGAGAGAGAGGGGGGGTGAGAAAGAGAGAGACAGGGAGGGAGAGAGAGGGAGGGAGAGAGGGAAAGCGAGTGAAAGAGAGAAACAGAAAAGGATGTTCAACAAAGCTATAAGTGCATTTCCTTGCTGTCTTTAAGCAGAAGACTACTGTGGAATTGAAGTGTGTGTGTGTGTTTGTGTGTTACCCTGTGTTTGCGTCTCTCCTTCATGATGTCCTTGGTGTCCTGCAGCATCTTCTCCTTCCACAGGTCAAAGAAGTAGGAGGGGTCCGTGTAGAACTTCAGAGCATCCTTACCATCGTCCCTAGTCATGACAACAACAGACATAAGCGGTCGCTTAGGGCCCCCGACCAACAACAGAGTAAGAACAGTAGAACACACCAAGGTGCAAGTTCAATGTGCATCAGCAGTGTCTGTTGTTATGTCAGTCACTGATAGTCACTGAATTTGCCATGTCAGCTAACCATTTTTAGATTGGTAGTTAGTCTAGCCAGCTACAGTGCCTTCAGAAAGTACACTATATACAGTGAGGGGGAAAAAGTATTTGATCCCCTGCTGATTTTGTACGTTTGCCCACTGACAAAGAAATGATCAGTCTATAATTTTAAATGGTAGGTTAATGGTAGGTTTATTTGAACAGTGAGAGACAGAATAACAACAACAAAATACAGAAAAACGCATGTCAAAAATGTTATAAATTGATTTGCATTTTAATGAGGGAAATAAGTATTTGACCCCCTCTCAATCAGAAAGATTTCTGGCTCCCAGGTGTCTTTTATACAGGTAACGAGCTGAGATTAGGAGCACACTCTTAAAGGGAGTGCTCCTAATCTCAGCTTGTTAACTGTATAAAAGACACCTGTCCACAGAAGCAATCAATCAAATCAGATTCCAAACTCTCCACCATGGCCAAGACCAAAGAGCTCTCCAAGGATGTCAGGGACAAGATTGTAGACCTACACAAGGCTGGAATGGGCTACAAGACCATCGGCAAGCAGCTTGGTGAGAAGGTGACAACAGTTGGTGCGATTATTCGCAAATGGAAGAAACACAAAATAACTGTCAATCTCCCTCGGCCTGGGGCTCCATGCAAGATCTCACCTCGTGGAGTTGCAATGATCATGAGAACGGTGAGGAATCAGCCCAGAACTACACGAGAGGATCTTGTCAACGATCTCAAGGCAGGTCTCCTATGACCCCAAGAACACCATCCCCACCGTCAAACATGGAGGTGGAAACATTATGCTTTGGGGGTGTTTTTCTGCTAAGGGGACAGGACAACTTCACCGCATCAAAGGGACGATGGACGGGGCCATGTACCGTCAAATCTTGGGTGAGAACCTCCTTCCCTCAGCCAGGGCATTGAAAATGGGTCGTGGATGGGTATTCCAGCATGTCAATGACCCAAAACACACGGCCAAGGCAACAAAGGAGTGGCTCAAGAAGAAGCACATTAAGGTCCTGGAGTGGCCTAGCCAGTCTCCAGACCTTAATCCCATAGAAACTCTGTGGAGGGAGCAGAAGGTTCGAGTTGCCAAACGTCAGCCTTGAAACCTTAATGACTTGGAGAAGATCTGCAAAGAGAAGTGGGACAAAATCCCTCCTGAGATAATGTGCAAACCCGGTGGCCAACTACAAGAAAGATGTCTGACCTCTGTGATTGCCAACAAGGGTTTTGCCACCAAGTACTAAGTCATGTTTTGCAGAGGGGTCAAATACTTATTTCCCTCATTAAAATGCAAATCAATGTATAACATTTTTGACATGTGTTTTTCTGGATTATTTTGTTGTTATTCTGTCTCTCACTGTTCAAATAAACCTACCATTAAAATTATAGATTGATCATGTCTTTGTCAGTGGGCAAACGTACAAAATCAGCAGGGGATCAAATACTTTTTTCCCTCACAAATTAGTGGATTCGGCTATTTCAGCCACACCCGTTGCTGACAGGTGTATAAAATCTAGCACACAGCCATGCAATCTCCATAGACAAAGGCAGTAGAATGGCCTTACTGAAGAGCTCAGTGACTTTTAACGTGGCACCGTCATAGGATGCCACCTTTCCAACAAGTCAGTTCATCACATTTCTGCCCTGCTAGAGCTGCCCCAGTCAACTATAAGTGCTGTTATTGTGAAGTGGAAACGTCTAGGACCACCAACAGTTCAGACCGTTCGTCTGTCCTTGGTTGCAACACTCACTACCGAGTTCCAAACTGCGTCTGGAAGCAACGTCAGCACAAGAACTGTTCGTCGGGAGCTTCATGAAATGGGTTTCCATGGCCGAGCAGCCGCACACAAGCCTAAGATCACCATGCGCAATGCCAAGCGTCGGCTGGAGTGGTGTAAAGCTCGCCGCCATTGGACTCTGGAGCAGTGGAAACGCATTCGCTGGAGTGATGAATGACGCTTCAACATCTGTCAAATCTGGGTTTGGCGGATGCCAGGAGAACGCTACCCGCCCCAACGCATAGTGGCAACTGTAAAGTTTGGTGGAGGAGGAATAATGGTCTGGGGCTGTGTTTCATGGTTCAGGCTAGGCCCCTTAGTTCCAGTGAAGGGAAATCTTAACGGTACAGCATACAATAACATTCTAGATGATTCTGTACTTCCAACTTTGTGGCAACAGTTTGGGGAAGGCCTTTTCCTGTTTCAGCATGACAATGCCCCCGTGCACAAAATTAGGTCCATACAGAAAGGTTTGTTGAGATCGGTGTGGAAGAACTTGACTGGCCTGCACAGAGCCCTGACCTCAACCCCATCGAACACCTTTGGGATGAATTGGCACGTCGACTGCGAGCCAGGCCTAATCGCCCAACATCAGTGCCCGACCTCACTAATGCTATTGTGGCTGAATGGAAGCAAATCCCCGCAGCAATGTTCCAACATCTAGTGGAAAGCCTTCCCAGAAGAGTATAGGCTGTTATAGCAGCAAAGGGGGGACAAACGCCACATTAATGCCCATGATTTTGGAATGAGATGTTCGACAAGCGACCTTTGGCCATTTTAGTGTGTGTGTGTGATAGAGATATATAAATAATGAACGGAATGGTTTTCATGTGTCCATTCCAGCCATTATTATGAGCCGTCCTCCCCTTAGCTGAGGTGTGCGTGTACCTGTACTGGCTGAGGTTGTTGAGTGGCGGAGGAGGGTTACAGGTCAGATAGGTCTCCTGTACAGGCAGTGGCAAAGAGGGTCTACAGAACAACTGCTGGTCCTGAGTCAGATTACTATGAAACGCTTTCTTCTGGGTGATGGCCTGCAGAGAGACTGGGAGAGATAGATTGAGGGAGGTTGGAGAGGGGGTGATAGAGATGAGAGAAGGAGACGGAGAGAGAGTGAGTTAGGGTTAGTATTTATTTTATTTGAGACAGAAGTATACAGTATCTGTTGCATTACATTATATCTACTGAATTCTGACTTATACCTTGAATACTAAACACAGGACACTGTTTTTATGTAACATACAGTGGGTTTACCGGACACAGGTTGAGCCTAGTTATGAACTTAAAATCACGTTCAATTAAGATTCCCCATTGAAATTGTTTTTTTGTCAAATATGCTTAAACTGCGTCCGGGAAACCACCCATAGTGTATAATTAGAGATGTTCATATTTCCCTTTTAAGACGATTCGATACGTATCTAGATACATGGGCTCCGATACGATACAGGAACGATAGGTTTTAGTTTGAAACGATTCGGTATGATTCGGTTTGATTAGAGGAACGAATCGATGCGATTCAATGTGATATTATTTGACGCACTAACACATTTATAAATAATAAATAAACACATTCATTTTCCATCCTAAATTAAAATCTGCTGCTGATTGAGCTCATGAGCTGGGCCTCTCTGAGCTGGATCTGTCTGAGCTGGATCTCTCTGAGCTGGATCTGTCTGAGCTGGGCCTCTGAGCTGGATCTGTCTGAGCTGGATCTCTCTGAGCTGGATCTGTCTGAGCTGGATCTGTCTGAGCTGGATCTGTCTGAGCTGGGCCTCTCTGAGCTGGATCTGTCTGAGCTGGGCCTCTCTGAGCTGGATCTGTCTGAGCTGGGCCTCTCTGAGCTGGATCTGTCTGAGCTGAGATGTGTGTATGGTGTATGTATGTCTATGGTGTATGTATGTCTATGGCGTATGTATGTCTATGGTGTATGTGGGCACCTGAGCTGAGCCATAAGGGAACCTGCACATCCACCATCCCACTATCAGTTAGGGGGAGCAATTTTTGCTTTTAGCCCCCCCCTACACTTTTGATCTAAAACCACCAATTAACGTCATTTTTGCAGATTAAAAAAAGTGTTAAGAGCAAGTAATGTATAAATATTTATCTTAACAAAATGTGCTATGACATAGCCAATGAATATAAAGCATAACTTTGGATTTCACCCCAGCTCATAATCAAATGGTTTAGACCATTTAGAAGTTGGAGGACTAGGAGTGAGCTTCTCTTCTTCTCTGCTTTGGCCATGCAGCGCGGATAGCAAAAGTGATTGCTGTCCTCATTATGAAATTATCGACTTTATCCTGTATATCTAAAAATGACCATATACACTGATTGCTTAAAGCAAAACTACCAAGACTAATGCTGATGGTGAACCTGAACAATCAAAATAAAAATCTAATGTAAGCCCCGATCAGCATGTAGCCCACCTATAGCCAGATGAGAGTTGTAAACATTTGAACCGGGGACCGATGCATTCATATCTTAAGCATTTGAACCGGGGACCGATGCATTCATATCTTAAACATGTGAACCGGGGACCGATGCATTCATATCTTAAACATGTGAACCGGGGACCGATGCATTCATATCTTAAACATGTGAACCGGGGACTGATCGTTATATAATGTCAGTCTCTTACCCTCCTCCTCTTTAGGGTCGAGCTGGGTGACTTTGACCTGTAGACGGTCCACTCTCTCTCCCAGTGAGTTCACCCTGATAGCAAATGCCCCCGCCTGCACAAACAGCTCTCCAAACACATCCTCTGCATACTTACCTACACAAACAAAATGTATATTATAGCCTACATACACACATGATTACATAACAAGACACACACACAATCATCTTACAATACACATACATTGTATTGCATTAAGCACTTCCCTAGGTATAAACTCACATCACACATACAGAGTAACTTACTGAGGCTGCCTAGCTGGCGTATGATGTTGGCGAGGCTGATGTTGGTGACACATTCCAGCTCGCTGCGGATTTTTGGGGGGAGCACCTGGCGGCACACATGGCGAGGCTCGATGTTCCTTGTCACCAACGGCATTTTGGCACCGGAGGTGGGCGGGGGGCTTCCCTGGAGGAGGGGGAGGGGGAGCATGTGAGAAAGACATACGGAAAGACAGAGAGAGACAGCTAGCACTGGTCAGATAGAGAACACTTACTGGTCTGATAGAAATTTGTTTTCTAGAACAGACATCGCACTGGGCACGTGGAATAGACGTTGAATTGACATCTATGCCCAGTGGGATGTAGATTAGGGACGCTCTATTTCTAACCACTGTTTCAAAAAGTTACATTTCATTGAATAAGCACCATGTGACTGACTACCAAACAGACACACAGCAGGGCTAAAGCAGAACCAAAACCACAGCCTAGTTCTATTCTGGTCCTTCCTGTCTTCCCTTCAATGTGCATACTGCACACATCTGAGAGGACTGCAAACAATATGGTGGACTGGTGGTGGAGGTTCAAATCACACATAGGGAACAATTGTAAGGATTTATAGCTGGTATGGACATGAATGGAACTCGACTCCATCCAACTCCAGCACCATAATACTGTAATGTACCCAGCAGCCACACGGGGTCACTCTAGTCAACACCAACTCCCATTATAACAACCACAGCCTAATGGCAATTATCCTCGGCTTTTCCAGTAAACACTCATGTGCATTTAATGTCTCTGCACTCTATAAACTATAAAGCACTTCTATCGAGTTAAAACAATTGGCCAACTGTCTAGCAAGGTACAGTAGCCACGACGGTCTTCTTGGTCGGTGCATTTCACTTGACAGGCAAGCTCATTGGTCCCATTTGTTTAAAAATTTACTGGTTGATTACAAGCTTTGGGTTTGACGTAAACAGACAAAAAAAAAAAACTTCCCTGACTAAACAGAATGTTATGAAGCCAGATGATACCAGATGTCCCATTGCCAAAACTATGTAGCAGAGATATGTAGCAACAACCTACTACCTACCATACAGTCGAGTGCATCAGTGTAGCAACACCCTATAGTGGAGTGCGCCAGTGTCATTACTTTTACACTGACACAAAAGCAAGGTAGCCTATCCCAACTCTGTACCTGACAAATAATAGATTTCTCAACATAAAAACTCAACTAAATGAGACCTGTTTTAAGTCCTAAGCATAGAAACACACCCAGAAACGGCATTACAATAGTCACGGCTAGGGAAGTTGACATGACATTTGGGCTCTCGGCCTTGTCAGTTTAGCAGGAAGTAAAGTTGAAAGCGCCCCTCTCTGTCCGAAAATCGTCGGAGAAAAAGATACTTCTATAGTAACTTCAGAAATACGCGATAAATAAACACTGATCGCTTACCTTCAAAACGGCCAATTGTAGAATCAGTCCAATTAGTCTTGTTTCTGTCTTGTTTCTACTTTTCGGAGTATTTCAGCAGCAACAACAATGAAGGTTTACTGTAAACGGAGAGACTAAGGATAGACCTATCACAAAGACTAGTCCCAGATTTGTGAACTTCTGATTGGACGAGGCTACGACATTGCAGGCGCCGATTGGTTTCTCTCAATCTCAATCTGTCAGCAGCAAGGACATGGCAATTTGGAAGTACAATACGTAACTCCACCAGTGTAGTCGTAAACATCTGTCTTATCTTTGCGTAGCAAGGGTGGAGATACGTAACGCACATTCCAGAGTCTGCTCGACCCGGTTGGAACCAGGGGAGAATTTAGGATTTTAAATTGATGGCCGACCGCAGTACTGCAGGCATTGTTTTCAGAAAACAGGATCGAGCCCCATTGTAGTGCATGGGGAAATGGCGATCTTTGTGGTCAATTTTCGTGGATATAAAAAAATTTTCGAACACAATTATGGTACCAATAATTGCTTTTATTTCACCAGATGTATGTCATTGAACCGAAAACTTTAAAGTCACACAGACAAAGTTATAAGCATCATTTAGTTGCTAATGGAAGCCTGCAGTACCTCAACTTGAGATACTCCATGAGAGGAGGCAGCGCTGAGCTAGCCTGAACGTCACTTCCTAGAGTAGCTCCCAAAAACTCTTCCATGTAGCAAGATTGCGACATGCTGAAATGACACTTCCTGATCATCAAACACGCCACTGAGCATTCTCATAAGAAACAATGGGGTGACGTCATCGATGGCTTCTTCCATTTTTTTTTACAGTCTCAGGTTGGAACACATCCCAGGAATGACTGGCATTATGAGAATAAAAATAAGCTTATTATGCAGAATAGGAGGCCCTCCTGTAGCTCAGTTGGTAGAGCATGGCGCTTGCAACGCCAGGGTTGTGTGTTCGTTTCCCACGGGGGGCCAGTGTGAAAAATGTATGCACTCACTAACTGTAAGTCGCTCTGGATAAGACCGTCTGCTAAATGACTAAAATGTAAAATGTATAAAGGTTTGTAAGTACCGTGTCACCATCATGTTATGCTATATGTGAAATTTTAAAATGTGCTCAAAATTCAACGTAGACTAGTACAATGAAGATGACTATAAAACAACATACAGGACAAATGGGATTAAAACAGTTTTATTGCACTTATAAAATATGAAAACATCTTTGAAATCAATAAATGTCTTCGCATTGCACATGTCGGCAGATAACAAACCCCGCCCCATGTTTCCTAAAAAATATTGTGTCACTGAGCAAATTTCAGCGCTGCCTTCAGTACATCAAAAACTCAATAGAACGGAAACAGTGCTGTACTGAATAACCAGTTGAAAAACGGGGACGGATTGGGTTGTGGGTTCAAAATGCATCGCTTCCCTTTAAATACATCACTCATTGCGTCAAACCATACCCCGGCACACCCATCAAATGAAGCAAACATTATCTCAAAGTCTGTTCAAGAATGTACAATAACGATTTGGGAAAACGTGTCATTCAGTACAAACCGTTCTGCAACGTAGCAAACGTCAGTGTTAAGGAGTAGCGAGCTACATTTAGTTCAACTAGTAATTTGAATAAAATGATGCAGCAGCTTGGTGGTAGTTGAACTAAATTCAAATATTTTTTACGATGTAGTGGGGTAGCTAACTACTGGAACTACACACTTCTTGGGTGAAGTAGGCACAAATGTACTTTCCTTTTCGGCATCAGACCTGTCTAATTCTCACTTGAAAAACACCTTTTGTGTGTCTAATTCTCACCTGAAACACCGTTTGTGTGCCTAATTCTCACCTGAAACACCTTTTGTGTGTATAATTTTCACCTGAAACACATTTTGTGTGCCTAATTCTCACTTTGTGTTTAGTCGGCTAAATTACACATTCTGTTAACATCTGACACTGTGATCTGTTGCAATTTGTCGTCTATGATATTTCAGATATGATAATTTTTCACTAAGTATTATTATAATATTATTTTTGGATGTAGTGAACTACTTTTTCTAAGTAACTTTGGTTCAGTAAACTATATTTTTCTTAAGGGTAGCTTTAGTGTAGCTTAACTTCTTCTAGTGTGAAATAATTGGTAGCTTGGTAAACTATATTTCAGAGTAGCTTCCCCAACACTGGCAAACGTTCAAACGAACTGAACGCACCCTAGGTCCCGGTTTCCAGATAGCGATGGAATTTAGGCTTATGCGTGTTTTAACTCTGCATCTTTCCTACAACGGCCGAAGATATAACATACGTTTCCCAAAACCCCATGCAGAGAGAACATTAGCTAAGTGCGTCGTTGAGTCATGTGTCAATACTAATAGGATCGAAAGAAAGGCAACGATGCTCTCAGATCAGCTTTCTCCATTCAAATCTTACCTTCACATTAGAATTATTCCACAATACTGACGACGGATCAGCTCCTGGAAATATATTATCACTTATGGCTTCAAAAATTGAGGCGGTTTATTCTAATGCTTACCCTGTAATAATGCACTAAATCAAGTTCTCTTTTGTTTTCGTAACGGTGTGATTGAGATGCTTAATATCAAAGATGTTTACAGTCACACCACACCGTTACTGTATCCAGGTGACCTGTCACTATAGAAGGCGGTGTGGCGTGACGTACTGTCTTTTCTTTACTGTCACATTTGTGTGTTTTACATTACGAGATTGCTATTAATCCCCTTCAGATTAATTTTTTATTAAATTACGATTCTTCAGTTTAATTACGATTCTTCAATGAAATTACGATTCTTCAATGAAATTATGATTCTTCAATGACTCGAGGAGGTGCCATGAGTACATTTACATTTTAGTCATTTAGCAGAAGCGCTTTAGTCATTTAGCAGAAGCTACTAGCTACTTTTATTGCTTTTTGTCAGGCATTTCCATCCCTGTGTGTTAGCTAGTTAGCTTTGGGTCTATCCCGTTACCTCAGAAGTTAGCTAGCTAAGTTAGCCAAACATAGTTACCGTAGCTAGTTAGCTTGTTGACCCGTGGTGTCATGCCAGGCCCTGCCTGACTGCCACACCAGCCCATTGATCCAGCATTACCACTCCCTCGCTTGGAGTTTTGCTGTGATCACAGAGCTCAGCAGTGCTGTAAACTACCGGTCCTAGCTTGACCGAGTCCACCGAGACTGACAGTCAATGCTTGACTGTGCCAGTCAGATAGCTTCATATAGGCGGGAGTTTCGTGCCCGAACCTTGATACATATTTAGGCGGGAGTCTCGACCCTGAAGCACGACGGGTCGGAGCCAAGGTAAGTATAACTTTCTCTCGAAGCATCCGAAGCTGATACGGAGGCAATCGAAGCATATACAGTGGGGGAAAAAAGTATTTAGTCAGCCACCAATTGTGCAAGTTCTCCCACTTAAAAAGATGAGAGAGGGCTGTAATTTTCATCATAGGTACACGTCAACAATTACAGACAAATTGAGATTTTTTTCCTCCAGAAAATCACATTGTAGGATTTTTAATGAATTTATTTGCAAATTATGGTGGAAAATAAGTATTTGGTCACCTACAAACAAGCAAAATTTCTGGCTCTCACAGACCTGCAACTTCTTCTTTAAGAGGCTCCTCTGTCCTCCACTCGTTACCTGTATTAATGGCACCTGTTTGAACTTGTTATCAGTATAAAAGACACCTGTCCACAACCTCAAACAGTCACACTCCAAACTCCACTATGGCCAAGACCAAAGAGCTGTCAAAGGACACCAGAAACAAAATTGTAGACCTGCACCAGGCTGGGAAGACTGAATCTGCAATAGGTGAGCAGCTTGGTTTGAAGAAATCAACTGTGGGAGCAATTATTAGGAAATGGAAGACATACAAGACCACTGATAATCCACGCAAGATCTCACCCGTGGGGTCAAAATGATCACAAGAACGGTGAGCAAAAATCCCAGAACCACACGGGGGGACCTAGTGAATGACCTGCAGAGAGCTGGGACCAAAGTAACAAAGCCTACCATCAGTAACACACTACGCCGCCAGGGACTCAAATCCTGCAGTGCCAGACGTGTCCCCCTGCTTAAGCCAGTACATGTCCAGGCCCGTCTAAAGTTTGCTAGAGTGCATTTGGATGATCCAGAAGAGGATTGGGAGAATGTCATATGGTCAGATGAAACCAAAATAGAACTTTTTGGTAAAAACTCAACTTGTCGTGTTTGGAGGACAAAGAATGCTGAGTTGCATCCAAAGAACACCATACCTACTGTGAAGCATGGGGGTGGAAACATCATGCTTTGGGGCTGTTTTTCTGCAAAGGGACCAGGACGACTGCTCCGTGTAAAGGAAAGAATGAATGGGGCCATGTATCGTGAGATTATGAGTGAAAACCTCCTTCCATCAGCAAGGGCATTGAAGATGAAACGTGGCTGGGTCTTTCAGCATGACAATGATCCCAAACACACCGCCCGGGCAACGAAGGAGTGGCTTCGTAAGAAGCATTTCAAGGTCCTGGAGTGGCCTAGCCAGTCTCCAGATCTCAACCCCATAGAACATATTTGGAGGGAGTTGAAAGTCTGTGTTGCCCAGCGACAGCCCCAAAACATCACTGCTCTAGAGGAGATCTGCATGGAGGAATGGGCCAAAATACCAGCAACAGTGTGTGAAAACCTTGTGAAGACTTACAATGTGATTTTCTGGATATTTTTTTCTCATTTTGTCTGTCATAGTTGACGTGTACCTATGATGAAAATTACAGGCCTCTCTCATCTTTTTAAGTGGGAGAACTTGCACAATTGGTGGCTGACTAAATACTTTTTTCCCCCACTGTACACACACACACAGAGACTTTGAACCTACCGGTACTTTGAGTGGAGGCAGCGCTGTCCTCTCTCCAGTCCCTCCTGTCAGTACAGCGGGAGGCGGCGTTTCTCAGAGCAGAACCTCCTCATCAAAGTATCCTTCCACTCGGACTTAAACTTGTGAGTGAGGTCCTTTTCAAAAGCAAGCTGAATCAGCTGGGCCTTGCGTCTGTGCAGCATACTGCGCCGATGCTCTGAGAAGACGCTTTTGAGCGTGGAAAATGAGTTTTCACACATTGCTGTGGAAGCTCCTAAAGTTAGGGCAAGTGTGTAGGCTGTGAGAACAGTCGGCATAGCCTGGAGTGCACAGTTGAATGTGCTGAGGATGTTGGCTATTGTCCATTTTCCATCTTCGGGGGGAACCGGGGTGTCAGTCATTTTCTTCACCAGGAACTCACGAGCGACAGTATATTCAGATTCAACCACATCAGTTCCAGCTAATACCAGGAGAGGGGTTACCTTTGATGGGTCCAGGAAATTATCCTCGGCCTCTGGGTTCAAAGCAGCCAGTGCGCCAATGAGCTCGCTACTGCGCTCTCCAAAACGCTCATTAATCTCTCCTTGCACAGCATCGATAACACTGTAAAACAATCTCATGAACTCAGTCTTTTCATCTATGTCACTTTGTGGCTGACCAACTGTTTCTTCAACTGCAAATCCGCGGAGGTTCTTATTAATTGTGCGTCTTCTCTTGCTTGGACCAGGGTCGGTCACCGGCACAGCCTCGGTGGCCGATGCTGGAGGAGTGCAGAGATCCCACAGTGTCTTCACGCAGTCAGAAGCGCTGTTCACAAGTGTCACCGCAGTGAACAAGTCCATATCTTCGGCCTGTAGTAGTCTGTTAGGCGGCTCGAAAAAAAGTGACAACAGTTTCATAACAAGGTGCGCAATGAAAAGAAAACTGCGCTGCGTAATGGCACGGAGCAGCCCCGTAGCCTCGACGCGCACCTCCGCTCCAAGGCCTCGTGTGTTTTCCACCTCGGTCAGTAATGTGGATATGTCGTGAAAACTCTTCACCACAACTTTGACCGTTGCCAAGTGGCCAGTCCATCTCTGGTCCAAGATACGTTTCAGGGTATCGCCTTTGTACAGAATAGCCACGGTTGGCTTCCTGATGAAGTTGTACAGCATGTTGCATACTCCAAAAAAAATCATCGACAGCTGCTTCACTGGACATGGCATGAATCACAACCAGATGAAGTTGGTGATTGAAGCAGTGAATATATGGTATGTTACGATCCAGCTTGTTTTTGAAGCAATTTCTGCACAGCACCATGCCTGCCAGACATGAGTGATGCGCCATCATAAACATGACTCAGGATTTTGTCAGTGCTGAGTCCGGCGCTGGTGAGCTCATCAATGATGACACCTGTCAGAGCCTCTGCATCACCTTTCTCAGATGTGGCCATTACCAAGAGGCGCTCACACAGACCATAGTTTTTGTCAACAAAAAAACGCACAACTACAGATATGTTTTCTTGGCCTAAAGGATCTCGTGTTTCATCCACTTTAATTGAATACCAGCTGTCGCCGACTTGTCTCACTATCTCCTCTGTCACGAGTTTGCTCATCATTTCGATAATCTCGTTTTGTATCTGTGGGCTGGTATAGCGTGCATTCTGTGGGATTGTTTTTGTAATCTGTGTCAGTTCGGGATCTTTGCGCATGGTGTACTCAAAGAGAGACAAAAACAGCACCATTGAGCTATTATCATCTAGCACACTGGCAAAACCAGCATTATCTCCACGTAACGGCAATTGATTCACCACTAAAAACTCCAGCATATCAATTACAGCTGACATGTAGTATCTGTTGCGAGCCAGTTGCTCTGAATTTAAGAGAGTGGAAATCTATTTTCCTGTCTCTCTACGTTTTTCTGAATCTCTCCACATTGGCCCAGGGTCGGACTCCACGGAGCTACTAGCATCAGGCTCAGACTGTCGTCCAGGGTCTCCTTCTCAAACTACAACATCAGGAGGCGTCGGTGTCGTATCCAGTTTGGCAGAGGAGACTGTTGGTGGGCTTTTCAACCACTTACGGATATCCATGACGAACTGAAGCGAGTAAGCCGGCGAAAACTCATCCAGCTTTCAAAAATGCGCGGTAACTGTTGAGCGGCTACACTGACGTAGGATACCTCACGTACGTGGCCTAACTTTATTTTTATTAAGGCCGTGATAGGCTGTTGCAGTGTAGATTCCCATCAATCAAACAAAATCACACCATTGTTTTTTTATATGTTTTATGTTTTAATGATAAAGAATGCAACATTAATGCAACACAAAATTAGCAACTATTATCTACCCCCCCTTACCCCACCCCACCCCCAAAAAAAAAAAAAAAAAAAAAACATTGTAAAGTGGTTATCCCACTGGCTATAAGGTGAATGCACCAATTTGTAAGTCGCTCTGGATAAGAGCGTCTGCTAAATGACGTAAATGTAAATGTAAATTATAATATAAAATTAAAGTAATTTTTTTAAGAGAACTGTGCTTCAAGTGGGGGGGGGCACAAGCATTTTTGGGGGTGGGCCCGGCCCCCTATGGCCCGCCCATAGCGACGGGTGTGACTGTATATGCCTATCTACAGTATCTATATCTATCTACCTATCTACAGTATCTATATCTATCTACCTATATATCTACCTATCTACAGTATCTATATCTATCTACCTATATATCTACCTATCTACAGTATCTATATCTATCTACCTATATATCTACCTATCTACAGTATCTATATCTACCTATCTACAGTATCTATCTATCTACCTATATATCTACCTATCTACAGTATCTATATCTATCTACCTATCTACAGTATATATATATATATATATATATATATATATATATATATACCTATCTACAGTATCTATATCTATCTACCTATCTACAGTATATATATCTACCTATCTACAGTATCTATCTATCTGCCTATCTACAGTATCTATACCTATCTACATATCTACAGTATCTATATCTATCTACCTATCTACAGTATCTATATCTATCTAAAGCTCGATTTGGGAGAAGAAATAAGGAAAATGTGAGTGTTTCACTCCCCTCCAGTGGTTGCACTGTGTAACTGCAGCGGTGGTGTGATTCACAGTTGCTATGGCAGCTAGGGTCGGCTCTCGGCCCTGTTGTCATGGAAACGAGAGTGAGCAGCCCTGTCTGTAAGTACTGTGCATGTTACATGTGTATATCTGTTGTGTATGAGTGTGAGTTACTGTATGTGTTACCGTGTTGACGTGTGAGTGACGTGTGTGTATATGTGTGTTACCCTGTGATGTCCCAGAGTTTCCATGATGTCCTTGAACGTCTGGTACCCACTACCCAGAACCCCCTTTTTCTTCTGCTTGCGTCCTCTCGCTAATTCAGCCACGCCCGGTGCTGTCGGAACCCTACAGAACCATCGTTACGGAGGAAGGAAGCGATTGATTGTTTAAAACTGCCTTACATTATGAACTAGTTTGGGGAGGGAGCATGTCAGTGATGTTATGAAATTGTATAATGACGGTAATGATGTGTTTGGTTCACATATACATTGAGTGTATATTGAGTTCACATATACATTGACTCCCACGGGGGAGTATGAAAAAAAAAAATGTATGCACTCACTAACTGTAAGTCGCTCTGGATAAGAGCGTCTGCTAAATGACTAAAAATGTCAATGTAAATGAATGTACAAAACATTAGGAATGCCTGCTCTTTCCATGACATAGACTGACCAGGGGAATCCAGGTGAAAGCTATGATCCCTTGTTGATGTCAATTGTTAAATCCACTTCAATCAGTGTAGATGAAGGGGAGGAGACAGGTTAAAGAAGGATTTATAAGCCTTGAGACAATTGAGACATGGATTGTGTATGTGTGCCATTCATAGGGTGAATGGGCAAGACAAAAGATTTAAGTGCCTTTGGGAACGGGGTATGGCAGTAGGTGCCAGGCGCACCGGTTTGAGTGTGTCAAGAACTGCAACGCTGCTGGGTTTTTCACGCTCAACAGTTTCCCGTGTGTATCAAGAATGGTCCACCACCCAAAGGAAATCCAGCCAACTTGACAAAGCTGTGGGAAGCATTGGAGTCTTTTGACACCTTGTAGAGTCCATGCCCCAACAAATTGAGGCAGTTCTGAGGGCACAAGGGGGTGCAACTCAATATTAGGAAGATGTTCCTAATGTTTTGTACACTGTATTGAAGTTCCAGAGGCACGTATACACACACACACACACACACTCTGTGTTAGTGTGTGTGTGTGTGTGTTAGTGTGTGTGTGTGTGTGTGTGTGTATACGTGCCTCTGGAACTTCAATACAGTGTACAAAACATTAGGAACATCTTCCTAATATTGAGTTGCACCCCCTTGTGCCCTAACTAATATCTAACATGTTTGTTTGTTGACTTCTGGTCCCCACAAGAATAGTTAAACACGTCCACACACACACACACTCTGTGTTAGTGTGTGTGTGTGTGTGTGTTAGTGTGTGTGTGTGTGTGTGGACGTGTTTAACTATTCTTGTGGGGACCAGAAGTCAACAAACAAACATTTGACCAACTGGGGACTTTTTGTTGGTCCCCACAAGGTCAAATGCTATTTCTAGGGGGTTTAGGGTTAAGGTTAGAATTAGTGTTAGTGTTAGGGTTAGAATTACGTTTAGGGTTAGGGTTAGGAGCTAGGGTTAGTTTTAGGGTTAGGAGCCAGGGTTAGGTTTAGGGTTAGGGTTAGGTTTTTGGGTTAAGGTTAGGGTTAGGGTTAAGGTTAAGTTTAGGGTTAGGGTTAGAATATGGGTTAGGATTAGGAGATAGGGTTAGTGTTAGGGTTAGGAGTTAGGTTTAGGGTTAGGGTTAGGTTAGGGTTAGGGTTAGGGTTAGGGTTAAGAGCTAGGGTTAGGTTTAGGGTTAGGTTAGGGCTAGGGTTAGGTTAGGGTTAGGTTAGGGCTAGGGCTAGGGTTAGGGTTAGGGTTAGGGTTAGGAGCTAGGGTTAGGTTTAGGGTTAGGGTTAGGAGATAGGGTTAGGGTTAGGGCTAGGGTTAGGTTAGGGTTAGGGTTAGGGTTAGGGATTATAGGATTTTAAATGGGACTGAATTGTGTGTATTTGTTTGTGTGTGTGTCCCCTCACAGTCCCGCCTTTCCATGAGATGTTGTTTAATCTTTTTCTTAAAGGTACTTTTACTGTTTGCTTGAGTAATTGGAGATCATGGCTCTGTGTAATACTGTGCGTTGCCGTGAATTCGTTTTGGACAAAAACCCCTGATGACATGTCTTGTGGGGTATGTATGTGTGTCTGAGCTGAATGTTATTTGATTATGCAGACAATCTGGAATTTTCATCACAGTAATATTTCTAATATAAACTAGAAGAGAAGCAGTTAATCTTAGGTCAACCATCAATCATGAAAGATTGGCATGCATGTTGTTGATGTTAGTTCTGTATGTGCAGTTAAGGGCAAGGCGTGCTGCTCTGTTTTGAGCCAGCTGCAGCTTTGCTAGGTCTTCCTTTGAAGCACCTGACCATATTACTGGACAGTAATCAAGATGGGACAAGACCGGAATCTGAACAACTAGTACAGTTTATTTTTGTGTCAAAAACGCAAAACATGTTGTCGTATATGAAGATTATGACGTTGTTAATGTTTTTAAGTGGAACCGGAGAGGACGTTTATTTTAGTGTCAGAGGGAATGGTTTTAATGTGACACCCCGGATAGGACAGAGAAGTCTGTGTGTTGTAGACAGGGGATTGGACAGTAGAGGGAGCCACCCATATCTCGGGGAGATTATATATACTGGGTAAAAAGCGAAGAAGAGGTTAGAGCGACCATTGCAATCTGGGACGTCGCTCTCCGGGTGGGCATGACACCTGTAAAACTTATGCTGAAAGCTTGTGATATGAATAAACTTATGATCAAGGTTCAGTATGAGCAGACTCCTTTGTTTATCAGCAATGACTAGCAACATTTACTCGATACTACAATGTTTTAATAACCATCTTCACAACAACTTTGTCAATATGACTTGACCATGATAATTCACCATTACATTTACATAATTTAGCAGACGCTCTTATCCAGAGCGACTTACAAATTGGTGCATTCAACTTATGATAGCAAGTGGGACAACCACTTTATTTTTTATTTGTTATGGGGGGTGGGGGAAGAAAGATTACTTTTTATACTATTCCAGGTTTTCCTTAAAGTGTCTCCGGAAGGTGGTCAGTGACTCCGCTGTCCTGGCGTCGTGGGGGAGCTTGTTCCACCGTTGGGGTGCCAGAGCAGCGAATAGCTTTGACTGGGCTGAGCGGGAACTGTGCTTCTGTAGAGGTAGGGGAGCTAGCAGGCCAGAGGTGGATGAACCCTCGTTTGGGTGTAGGGTCTGATCAGAGCCTGAAGGTAAGGAGGTGCCGTTCCCCTCACAGCTCCGTAGGCAAGCACCATGGTCTTGTAGTAGATGCGAGCCACCATCCAATGTAATGCTTCCTCAACTTGCTCAATGGTCACACCCTTTATACACAACTCCAGTTGAGGTTTAGCTCTTAGAGAATGTTTTGAACCAATTACAATGCTTTTAGTTTTAGATGTATTTAAGACCAGTTTATTATGAAATCACCAATTCCGATACTGACTCTAACAGCCTTACTTATAATTTCAGTGAGTTCACTGGCTTTGGGTGCTGACATGTAGAGTGTGGAATCATCCACATACATAGTCATTCTAGCTTCGTGTAAGACCAGCGGCAAATCTTTTGTAAAAATAGAGAAGAGTAACGGCCCAAGGCAACTGCCCTGAGGGACACCACACTGTATCTGATGTTAGAGATGCTTCCACTGAAGAACACTCTCTGGGTTCTATTGGATAAATAACTCTCCAATCATGTGATGGCGGGTGATGTAAAGCCATAGCAAGTGAGTTTATTTAATAGGAATGTATGATCAATAACATCAAAGGCTGCACTGAAATCTAACAATACAGTCTACCAGACGGGATAAATGCCTTTCATGCTCGCTTTGTGGCAAGCAACACTGAAGCATGCATGGGAGCACCAGCTGTTCCGGACAACTGTGTGATCACACTATCCGTAGCCGATGTGAGCAAGACCTTTAAACAGGTCAACATTCACAACAGCTTCTACCCCCAAGCCATAAGACTCCTGAACAGCTAATCATTGCTACCCGGACTATTTGCACTGCCCCCCCACCCCCACCTCCCACCCCATCTTTTTATGCTGCTGCTACTCTGTTAATTATTTATACATAGTCACTTTAACTCTACCCACATGTACATATTACTTCAACTACCTCAACTAGCCGGTGCCCCCGCACATTGACTCTGCACCGGTACCCCCCTGTATATGTAGCCTCCCTACTGTTCTTTTATTTTACTTTTTTATAAAAAATAAATGCACTGTTGGTTAAGGGCTGTAAGTAAGCATTTCACTGTAATGTCTGCACCTGTTGTATTCGGCGCATGTGGCCAATAAAATTGTATTTTATTTTATTTGACAAGGCCGTGGGGCCAAACGGATTACCAGGACGTGTACTCAGAGCATGCACGGACCAACTGGCAAGTGTCTTCACTGACATTTTCAACCTCTCCCTGACCGAGTCTGTAATACCTACATGTTTCAAGCAGACAACCATAGTCCCTGTGCCCAAGAAAACGAAGGTAACCTGCCTAAATGACTATCGCCCCGTTGCACTAACGTCGGTAGCCATGAAGTGCTTTGAAAGGCTGGTCATAGCTCACATCAACACCAACATCCCAGAAACCCTAGACCCACTCCAATTCGCATACCGCCCCAACAGATCCACAGATGACGCAATCTCAATCGCACTCCACACTGCCCTTTCCCACCTGGACAAAAGGAACGCCTACACTACCGGTCAAAAGTTTTAGAACACCTACTGATTCAAGGATTTTTCTTTATTTTGACAATTTTCTACATTGTAGAATAATAGTGAAGACATCAAAACTATGAAATAACACATATGGAATCATGTAGTAGCCAAAAAAGTGTTAAACAAATCAAAACATATTTTATATTTGAGATTCTTCAAATAGCCACCCTTTGCCTTGATGACAGCTTTGCACACTCTTGGCATTCTCTCAACCAGCTTCATGAGGTAGTCACCTGGAATGCATTTCAATTAACCGGTGTGCCTTCATAAAAGTTAATTTGTGTAATTTCTTTCCTTCTTAATGCGTTTGAGCCAATCAGTTGTGTTGTGACAAGGTAGGGGGAGTATACAGAAGATAGCCCTATTTGGTAAAAGACCAAGTCTATATTATGGCAAGAACAGCTCAAATAAGCAAAGAGAAACGACAGTCCATCACTACTTTAAGACATGAAGGTCAGTCAATACGGAACATTTCAAGAACTTTGAAAACTATCAAGCGCTATGATGAAACTGGCTCTCATGAGGACTGCCACAGGAATGGAAGACCCAGAGTTACCTCTGCTGCAGAGGATAAGTTCATTAGAGTTACCAGCCTCATAAATTGCAGCCCAAATAAATGCTTCACAGAGTTCAAGTAACAGACACATCTCAACATAAACTGTTCATCGAATTGCTGCAAAGAAACCACTACTAAAGGACACCAATACGAAGACAAGACTTGCTTGGGCCAAGAAATACGAGCAATGGACATTAGACCGTTGGAAATTTGTGCTTTGGTCTGGAGTCCAAATTTGAGATTTTTGGTTCCAACGGCCGTGTCTTTGTGAGACGGGGTGTGGGTGAACGGATGATCTCTGTATGTATATTTCCCACCATAAAGCATGGAGGAGGAGGTGTGATGGTGTGATGGTGCTTTGCTGGTGACACTGTCTGTGATTTATTTAGAATTCAAGGCACACTTAACCAGCATGGCTACCACAGCATTCTGCAGCGATACGCCATCCCATCTGGTTTGGGCTTAGTGGGACAATCATTTGTTTTTCAACAGGACAATGACCCAACACACCTCCAGGCTGTGTAAGGGCTATTTTACCAAGAAGGAGAGTGATGGAGTGCTACATCAGATGACCTGGCCTCCACAATCTCCCGACCTCAACCAAATTGAGATGGTTTGGGATGAGTCGGACCGCAGAGTGAAGGAAAAGCAGCCAACTAGTGCTCAGCATATGTGGGAACTCCTTCAAAACTGTTGGAAAAGCATTCCAGGTGAAGCTGATTGAGAAAATGCCAAGAGTGTGCAAAGCTGTCATCAAGGCAAAGGGTGGCTATTTGAAGAATCTCAAATATAAAATATATTTTGATTTGTTTAACACTTTTTTGGTTACTACATGATTCCATATGTGTTATTACATAGTTTTGATGTCTTCAATATTATTCTACAATGTAGAAAATAGTAAAAATAAAGAAAAACCCTTGAATGAGTAGATGTTCTAAAACTTTTGAACGGTAGTGTATGTGAGAATGCTGTTCATTGACTACAGCGCAGCGTTCAACACCATAGTGCCCACAAAGCTCATCACTAAACTAAGGACCCTGGGACTAAACACCTCCCTCTGCAACTGGATCCTGGACTTCCTGACGGGCCGCCCCCAGGTGTTAAGGGTAGGCAACAACACATCTGCCACGCTGATCATCAATACGGGGGCCCCTCAGGGGTGCGTGCTTAGTCCCCTCCTGTACACCCTGTTCACCCACGACTGCGTGGCCAGGCACGACTCCAACACCATCATTAAGTTTGCCGACGACACAACAGTGGTAGGCCTGATCACCGACAATGATGAGACAGCCTATAGGAAGGTGGTCAGAGACCTGGTAGTGTGGTGCCAGGACAACAACCTCTCCCTCAACGTGAGCAAGACAAAGAAGATGATCGTGGACTACAGGAAAAGGAGGGCCGAACACGCCCCCATTCACATCGACGGGCCCGTAGTGGAGCGGGTCGAGAGTTTCAAGTTGCTTGTTGTCCATATCAACAACAAACAATCATGGTCCAAACACACCAAGAACGTTGTGAAGAGGGCACGACAGCACCTTTTCACCCTCAGGAGACTGAAAAGATTTGGCATGGGTCCCCAGATCCTTAAGGAGTTATACAGCTGCACCATCGAGAGCATCCTGACCGGTTGCATCACCGCCTGGTATGGCAACTGCTCGGAGCCGCTACAGAGGGTAGTGCGTACGGCCCAGTACATCACTGGGGCCAAGCTTCCTGCCATCCAGGACCTATATACTAGGCGGTGTCAGAGGAAGGCCCAAAAAAGACTCCAGTCACCCATAGACTGTTCTCTCTGCTACCGCACGGCAAGCGGTACCGGAGCGCCAAGTCTAGGTCCAAAAGACTCCTTAACAGCTTCTACCCCAAGCCGTAAGACTGCTGAACAATTAATAAAATGGCCACCCGGACTATTTGCATTGACACCCCCTCCCCCTTTGTTTTTACACTGCTGCTACTCGCTGTTTATAATCTATGCATAGTCACTTTACCCCTACCTACATGTGCAAATTACCTCAACTAACCTGTACCCCTGCACATTGACTTGGTACTGGTACCCCCTGTATATATCCTCATTATTGTTATTTTATTGAGTTACTTTCTTTTGTAAAAACATTTTTTTACTTTAGTTTATTTAGTAAATATTTTCTTAACTCTATTTTCTTAAAACTGCATTGTTGGTTAAGGGCTTGTAAGTTAGCATTTCACGGTAAGGTCTACACCTGTTGTATTCGGCGCATGTGACAATTTAATTTTTTATTTTATTTGAAAATACAGCTCCAACTATCATCTTATTATCCATTTATTGTAACCAATCATCTGTCATCTGAGTCAGTGCAGTACAAGTTGAGTGCCCTTCTTTATATGCATGCTGAAAGTCAGTAGTTTACTTCTCTGAAAATCACAATTCTCTCCATCAGTTTACTAAGAACAGGCAGCAAACTGATTGGGTGGCTGTTAGAGCCAGCAAAGGGTGCTTTACTATTGTTAGGCAGTGGAATTACTTTAGCTTCCTTCCACGCCTGTGGAACATACACACTCCTTTAGGCTTTGGTTAACGTCATGGCAAATAGGGGTGGCAATACAGTCTGCTACCATTCTCAATAGCTTCCCATCAAGGTTGTCTATACCTGGTGGCTTATCATTATGATGGATAACAATAGTTGGTCCACCTCTCCCACACTAACTTGGCCAAATTCAAAACAGCAATCCTTCCCTTTCACTATTTTTTTATATTTATTTTTTTTTATATGATGATTCACTGTTCAATGTTGTCATTTCTCTTCTGAGTTTTTCTTCATTACTAGTGAAATAGTGATTGAAATTATTGGCAATATCGAAAGGTTTTGTTATAAATGACCCATCAACTTCAATAAATGATGGAGCTGAATTCCATTTTCTACCCATGATATCATTTAAGGTACTCTTTTTCTATTGTGTTTTGTATCATTTATCTTGGTTTGGTAATATAATTTCTTGTTCTTTTTGTTAAGTTTATGTCTCAATTTACAGTATGTTAACAGCTGAGCAGCCTGCTGTTTTGCATAATCTCTTTGAACTATAACATTTTTCAATTCATCATTAATCCAGAGGGCTGTGATGGAAAATGTTACGTTTGTGCTTTTCTAATAACCAATTTCTGTGTTCATGCAAGTGACTGATCGAACGAATCCTCACTATCAGTATCTGCAATTTGGCAGTATGCCCAGAACCTTGTTTTGAGAAAGTGATATCTCAGTTTCAAGGTCTCAGTTTAGAGAGAAGAAGCCTCGTGAGGTATTGGTCTGTCACATGCATGACCCAGTATTGGTCGGTCACATGAATGAAGCAAACGTTAATGTTGAATTAATTATGACTGATGAATAAGCTAAATCATGCAAATACAGTGCCTTCGGAAAGTATTCAGACCCCTTGACTTTTTCCACATCTTGTTACGTTACAGCCTTATTCTAAAATGGATTTAAAAAAGTATAATCCTCAGCACACACAATACCCCATAATGACAAAGCGAAAACAGGTTTTTAGAATTCTTTGCAAATGTATTGAAATAAAAAACAGAAATACGTTATTTACATAAGTATTCAGAACCTTTGCTATGAGACTCGAAATTGAGCTCAGGTGCATCCTGTTTCCATTGATCATCCTTGAGATGTTTCTACAACTTGATTGGAGTCCACCTGTGGTAAATTCAATTGATTGGACATGATTTGGAAAGGCACACACCTGTCTATATAAGGTCCCACAGTTGACAGTGCATGT
>NC_059199.1:58383926-58398926 GCF_020615455.1 Coregonus clupeaformis | reverse complement strand
CTTTAAGTGGTCCCCCGTGCAGTCTGTAGTGAGACAAGAGTCAGTCAACTCTCCTATACACTTCCTTATTACCATTGACTGGATCATGACCACAACCACACCATACAAACCCAGAGGTATTCAGGGGACCCTGTTCTCCCAGCTTGAAGAGCTCTAGACAACAACCTCTCATTGTTCATTTGCCCAACTCATTCCATTTGGAGGTCTAAAGCAGACAAGCTCTACAACAAATATCCATCTATAATACAAGAACAACGTCAAATCTGTTCTGTTGTATGGTGTGGAGTGTTTCTGTGTTGTCAAGAACGACATGAGAAGGATGGTCTTTCAGCAGTGGATGTCTCAGGAGAATCTGCTACTCCGTTTGGAGGTCTAAGCAGACCAGCTCTACAACAAATACACTCTGATCTAGGACCCTGTTGGTCATCCATCCCATGAACTTACTATGGTTCATCTTGCCTGAATGAACAACTGTCTAATGGTCACATTCTCTACCATACTTTCCTACCTAAATTGACAACTTGTCTGGCCTAGATGGTCATATGCACTCTAACCTTCAACCCAGTACAGCTAAAGGAGGTTCCTTCCTTTTTTTTTATTTGTCCTTGCCACATTGCTACTGCTTTGCTCTTTCGGGGTCTAGGCCGGGTTGTTGTAAAACACTCCATGACAATCATTGTGAAAAGTGCTATATAAATAACATTTGTATTCATTGATTTTGATGTGCTGCTCCAAAGCATAATTTGTGGGATTGGCTCCTTTTCTGTTCCTTTCTTCATGAACATATAAAAATGACCTTGATTGATGTTATTTTGACTGCTAGTGCAATCAAATCATGAAGGAGAATTGTGAAGTGCTCCAAAATGGGAATGTTCTCTTCTGAAAGATAATTTGAGGAGTGGTGGGTGGCATTTGGGACTGACAAAGCACTCGACATACATATATGTAAGTGCCCATGAAGGCCCTGGGTCCAGACAAATCAAAGGTCCTTCCTGTGTTCAATGAATTTACACATTGTCACCACATTCACAACCAGGGGCAAGAAGACCGTAGCAGACAACTGTATGGTTCTGTATGCCACTGAAATAATATTATAATAATATTATATTACGTATGTTGTCAGAAACTGCGATTTCATTGGATTTCTTCCCATGGCAGTCCACCATTAAAATATCAAAAGATAAGATCAAAAACAAGCAATGTACATGCAAAAACACAGATATTCACTTTTTTTTTTTTACCTACCTGCAACAGAGCATGCTGGGAAATATGACAATGAGGCCCCTCCCACATCTGTGGAGATTTAACTCCCTAGCTGTGTTTGAATACCCATACTAACATACTGTACTATATACTATTACTTAACGAACGGTATCCTTTCAGTTGAGTTACTAGCGCTTCGCCTGTCTACCGGAAGTTGATGCTGTTGCTATGCAACCTCTTGCTAGCTTGTTAGCGTAACAAATTACTAGCTATACATTTTATGACTTCGGGTGTGTAACTAAATTAAATCTGGAGTGCCAGTGTCTGCTCTGGGCTTCGTAAATTCAGAGCATTGTCAGATTGTCAGTTTGTAAATTCAGAGCGTACATTGGACGCTCTGGCTGAGGAGTAGGGTTGATCCGAGCGTTCTGACCTCACAACGGCAGTCAAGCACCCAAGCTAACTGGCTAACTTGCTAGCTACTTCCAGACACAAATGAGAGAACACCTCACTCTGTCCATTTTACTCGCCCTAGCAGAGCTGGTTAGGCTGTTTTCATGTTATCCAGAGCGTTGGTGCCTGTAACTGTGCTGCTGGCAACAATTTAATTATGCTTTTTTGCCGACGTTTACTGACACCTGCCATATTCACCTGGTGTTGAGCTCTGAAATCGGAGTACAGAGCGAATTTACGAATGCACCCGAATGTCCATTGAGAACGTACAACGACTATACCACTTAGCTAAGAATGACGTGAATAATCAAGTCAATAAACGTTGGGTAGTTAGTTAGATAGCATATACAGTTGAAGTCGGAAGTTTACATACACCTTAGCCAAATACATTTAAACTCAGTTTTTCACAATTCCTGACATTTAATCCTAGTAAAAATTCCCTGTCTTAGGTCAGTTAGGATCACCACTTTATTTTAAGAATGTGAAATGTCAGAATAATAGTAGAGATAATTATTTATTTCAGCTTTTATTTCTTTCATCACATTCCCAGTGGGTCAGAAGTTTACATACACTCAATTAGTATTTGGTAGCATTGCCTTTAAATTGTTTAACTTGGGTCAAACGTTTTGGGTAGCATTCCACAAGCTTCCCACATTAAGTTGGGTGAATTTTGGCCCATTCCTCCTGACAGAGCTGGTGTAACTGAGTCAGGTTTGTAGGCCTCCTTGCTCGCACACGCTTTTTCAGTTCTGCCCACACATTTTCTATAGGATTGAGGTCAGGGCTTTTGATGGCCACTCCAATACCTTGACTTTGTTGTCCTTAAGCCATTTTGCCACAACTTTGGAAGTATGCTTGGGGTCATTGTCCATTTGGAAGACCCATTTGCGACCAAGCTTTAACTTCCTGACTGATGTCTTGAGATGTTGCTTCAATATATCCACATAATTTTCCTTCCTCATGATGCCATCTATTTTGTGAAGTGCACCAGTCCCTCCTGCAGCAAAGCACCCCCACAGCATGATGCTGCCACCCCGTGCTTCACGGTTGGGATGGTGTTCTTCGGCTTGTAAGCACCCCCTTTTTCCTCCATACATAACGATGGTCATTATGGCCTAACAGTTCTATTTTTGTTTCATCAGACCAGACTACATTTCTCCAAAAAGTATGATCTTTGTCCCCATGTGCAGTTGCAAACCGTAGTCTGGCTTTTTTATGGCGGTTTTGGAGCAGTGGCTTCTTCCTTGCTGAGCAGCCTTTCAGGTTATGTCGATATAGGACTCGTTTTACTGTGGATATAGATACTTTTGTACCTGTTTCCTCCAGCATCTTCACAATGTCCTTTGCTGTTGTTCTGGGATTGATTTTTTACTTTTCGCACCAAAGTACGTTCATCTCTAGGAGACAGAACGCGTCTCCTTCCTGAGCGGTATGACGGCTGCGTGGTCCCATGGTGTTTATACTTGCGTACTATTGTTTGTACAGATGAACGTGGTACCTTCAGGCGTTTGGGAATTGCTCCCAAGGATGAACAAGACTTGTGGAGGTCTACCATTTTTTTCTGAGGTCTTGGCTGATTTCTTTTCATTTTCCCATGATGTCAAGCAAAGAGGCACTGAGTTTGAAGGTAGGCCTTGAAATACATCCACAGGTACACCTCCAATTGACTCAAATGATGTCAATTACCTATCAGAAGCTTCTAAAGCCATGACATCATTTCCCGGAATTTTCCAAGCTGTTTAAAGGCACAGTCAATTTAGTGTATGTAAACTTCTGACCCACTGGAATTGTGATACAGTGAATTATAAGTGAAATAATCTGTCTGTAAACAATTGTTGGAAAAATGAATTGTGTCATGCACAAAGTAGATGGCCTAACCGACTTGCCAAAACTCTAGTTTGTTAACAATAAATTTGTGGAGTGGTTGAAAAACGAGTTTTAATGACTCCAACCTAAGTGTATGTAAACTTCCGACTTCAACTGTAGTTAACATACTGGCAAGTTCGATGTATTAGTAGCCAACTAACGTTAGGGAGCATACAGCTGTAATGATATGCTATGCAGTTCGTAAGGATTATCCGGTGTCCTGTGTGAATTTAAGTATGCTCCCTCTAATTCTCTCTCTCTCCCTCTCTCCCTCCCATCCCGGAGGACCTGAGCCCTAGGACCATGCCTCAGGACTACCTGGCCTGATGACTCCTGGCTGTCCCCAGTCCACCTTGTCGTGCTGCTGCTCCAGTTTCCACTCTTCTGCCTGCGGCTATGGAACCCTGACCTGTTCACCGGACGTGCTACCTTGTCCCAGACCTGCTGTTTTCAACTCTCTCTCTCTACCACACCTGCTATTTCAACCTCTAAATGCCCTGCTATGAAAAGCCAAGTGACATTTACTCCTGATGTACTGACCTGTTGCAACCTCTACAACCACTGTGATTATTATTTGACCCTGCTGGTCATCTATGAACATTTGAACATCTTGCAGAAAAATCTGTTATAATCTCCACCCGGCACAGCCAGAAGGAAACTGGCCACCCCTCAGAGCCTGGTTCCTCTCTAGGTTTCTTCCTAGGTTCCTGCCTTTCTAGGGAGTTTTTTCTAGCCACCGTGCTTCTATATCTGCATTGCTTGCGGTTTGGGGTTTTAGGCTGGGTTTCTGTTTTGCACTTTGTGACATCTGCTGATGTAAAAAGGGCTTTATAAATAAAATGTGATTGATTGATTAAACATTTGATAGCGTAGCTAACAAATTGTCGGCCAACATAACGTGTAACGTAACTTATTTGAAAAGTCATTACTTCATTACATTGCTCAACATTTTCTTAACATTTGTCATAATTAGTTAAAGCAATTAATTAGCATCCGCTCTCGTTGGACTTCGGCAGCATATTTTCCGCCATTCTCTTCAAATCTGAAAACGTGCTTGTATACTTCGTATTTTGGCGAATGTAGTAGTACGACATCCGGGAACCTTTGGCATACTAACTATATCTATACTATGACCAATAAGCATACTGCATACTCAATACGCATCACAAACAGTACGGTTAGTGTGGTTAGTATGAATATTCGAACACAGCTCCTGTCTTACTCTTAATGGAGTTAAAAGTGCTTCCGTCCCAATGAACTCCAGTTATCAACACTAACTCAAGGGAGTGTCACTCTGTTGAGGGTTAAGACACTATAACTCCAGTAAATTCAATTTAACCCTAAACATTTTAACCCTGTGATTTCAACTATTCTTGATTTACTGTGACAGAGGAAGATAAGACTCTCTAGTAAATTAACGAGTTCAAGGGTTAAGACACACTGAGATATTGCCTACGCTAGTTAACATTGACAAACCACAGACGCTTTCCCCTCACTGAACAGTTGCCCCCCCACCCCCTCACTCTCTCTCTCTCTCTCTCTCTTTCTCCCTCTCCCTCACCCCCCCTCTCTCCCTCTACTCCTCTCTCCCTCTACTCCTATCTCTCACCCCCCTCTCTCCCTCTACTCCTCTCTCCCTCTACTCCTCTCCCTCACCCCCCCTCTCTCTTCCTCTACTCCTCCCTCTCCCTCTACTCCTATCTCTCCCTCACCCCCCTCTCTCTCCCTCTACTCCTCTCTCCCTCTACTCCTCTCTCACCCCCCTCCCTCTCCCTCTACTCTTCTCCTCCACCCCCTCTCTCTTCCTCTACTCCTCCCTCTCCCTCTACTCCTATCTCTCCCTCACCCCCTCTCTCTCCCTCTACTCCTCTCTCTCCCTCTACTCCTCACCCCCTCCCTCTCCCTCTACATCTCTTCCTCACCCCCCTCTCTCTTCCTCTACTCCTCTCTCTCCCTCTACTCCCCTCTCTCCCTCTACTCCCCCCTCTCCCTCTACTCCCCCCTCTCCCCCTACTCCTCTCTCCCTCTACTCCTCTCTCTTCCTCTACTCCTCTCTCTCCCTCTACTCCTCTCCCTCACCCCCCTCTCTCTTCCTCTACTCCTCTCTCTCCCTCTACTCCTCTCCCTCTACTCCTCTCCCTCACCCCCCTCTCTTTTCCTCTACTCCTCTCTCTCCCTCTACTCCTATCTCTCCCTCACCCCCCTCTCTCCCTCTACTCCCCCCTCTCCCTCTACTCCTCTCTCCCTCTACTCCTCTCTCTTCCTCTACTCCTCTCTCTCCCTCTACTCCCCCCTCTCCCTCTACTCCTCTCTCCCTCTACTCCTCTCTCTTCCTCTACTCCTCTCTCTCACCCCCCTCTCCCTCTACTCCTCTCTCTTCCTCTACTCCTCTCTCTCCCTCTACTCCTCTCTCTCCCTCTACTCCTCTCCCTCACCCCCCTCTCTTTTCCTCTACTCCTCTCTCTCCCTCTACTCCTCTCTCTCCCTCTACTCTTCTCTCCCTCCCTCCTTCTCTCATTCCCTCCCTCTCTCACCCCATCTTTCCCCCAAGCTGTGTCCCTATCTGAACTCTCTTTCTGCTACAGCGCTGAATACCGAGGAGCTCACACACACAAACACACACACACACACACACACACACACACACACACACACACACACACCCCTCCCCCCGCCCTATAAAGCATTAGGAGTCCAGGCAGGTTTACCAATGGCCAGATCAGAGTGTATTTCAATATTGGCACCATAGATACATCATGATTTTAACAGACAGATATACAACTGTTCATCACAAAAATCACCAAACAACACAAGACCACAGAAAAAAGAAGGGAGAGAGTGAAAGAAAGGAGAGAAGCTCTGTCCACCATCATCATCATCATCATCATCATCCACCATTTCAGATTCAGAGCTCCACTCCTTTAGACCCCAAACACACACACACACACATACAGAAGTCCATCCGCGTGGTTACATACACACACACACACACACACAAATATACACACACACGTGGCAGTCTCTTTGGGGTCAGAGTGTGTCAGGTCTCTTTCCCTTGTAGTAAAAACAGTGAAACATAGATGTAGAGTCTCCATACTGCAGTCCTTCCTTAGAACACAGGATGTAGTCTCCATACTGCAGTCCTTCCATCAGAACACAGGATGTAGTCTCCATACTGCAGTCCTTCCAACAGAACATAGGATGTAGTCTCCATACTGCAGTCCTTCCTTAGAACACAGGATGTAGTCTCCATACTGCAGTCCTTCCATCAGAACACAGGATGTAGTCTCCATACTGCAGTCCTTCCTTAGAACACAGGATGTAGTCTCCATACTGCAGTCCTTCCTTAGAACACAGGATGTAGTCTCCATACTGCAGTCCTTCCATCAGAACACAGGATGTAGTCTCCATACTGCAGTCCTTCCATCAGAACACAGGATGTAGTCTCCATACTGCAGTCCTTCCATCAGAACACAGGATGTAGTCTCCATACTGCAGTCCTTCCATCAGAACACAGGATGTAGTCTCCATACTGCAGTCCTTCCATCAGAACACAGGATGTAGTCTCCATACTGCAGTCCTTCCAACAGAACACAGGATGTAGTCTCCATACTGCAGTCCTTCCATCAGAACACAGGATGTAGTCTCCATACTGCAGTCCTTCCATCAGAACACAGGATGTAGTCTCCATACTGCAGTCCTTCCATCAGAACACAGGATGTAGTCCCCATACTGCAGTCCTTCCTTAGAACACAGGATGTAGTCTCCATACTGCAGTCCTTCCATCAGAACACAGGATGTAGTCTCCATACTGCAGTCCTTCCATCAGAACACAGGATGTAGTCTCCATACTGCAGTCCTTCCATCAGAACACAGGATGTAGTCTCCATACTGCAGTCCTTCCATCAGAACACAGGATGTAGTCTCCATACTGCAGTCCTTCCTTAGAACACAGGATGTAGTCTCCATACTGCAGTCCTTCCATCAGAACACAGGATGTAGTCTCCATACTGCAGTCCTTCCATCAGAACACAGGATGTAGTCTCCATACTGCAGTCCTTCCTTAGAACACAGGATGTAGTCTCCATACTGCAGTCCTTCCTTAGAACACAGGATGTAGTCTCCATACTGCAGTCCTTCATTCAGAACACAGGATGTAGTGTCCATACTGCAGTCCTTCCATCAGAACACAGGATGTAGTCTACATACTGCAGTCCTTCCATCAGAACACAGGATGTAGTCTCCATACTGCAGTCCTTCCATCAGAACACAGGATGTAGTCTCCATACTGCAGTCCTTCCATCAGAACACAGGATGTAGTCTCCATACTGCAGTCCTTCCTTAGAACACAGGATGTAGTCTCCATACTGCAGTCCTTCCATCAGAACACAGGATGTAGTCTCCATACTGCAGTCCTTCCATCAGAACACAGGATGTAGTCTCCATACTGCAGTCCTTCCTTAGAACACAGGATGTAGTCTCCATACTGCAGTCCTTCATTCAGAACACAGGATGTAGTGTCCATACTGCAGTCCTTCCATCAGAACACAGGATGTAGTCTACATACTGCAGTCCTTCTATCAGAATACAGGATATAGTCTACATACTGCAGTCCTTCCATCAGAACACAGGATGTAGTCTCCATACTGCAGTCCTTCCATCAGAACACAGGATGTAGTCTCCATACTGCAGTCCTTCCATCAGAACACAGGATATAGTCTCCATACTGCAGTCCTTCCATCAGAACACAGGATGTAGTCTCCATACTGCAGTCCTTCCATCAGAACACAGGATGTAGTCTCCATACTGCATTGCTTCCATCGGAGCAGAAACCATGGCAGAACGTCAGAGAAAGCTGATGGAACGTTGTCGTAGCGCTGTTGTAGCATTGTGGTGTGGTGTGGTTGTGGGTCTGTGGTCCTGGCTAGAAGCCTGAACGTCAGAAAACGCTGATGGAATGTTATTAACGTTGTCCTAGCATTGTTTAAATGTTGTGGTGAGATTATGGGTCTGTGAGTTGGAGTCTTTGTACAGATGCTGGTAATTCAAGAGCTGATGCCGTAGTTCACTTCTCTCCTATAGCACACACAGAGCGGAGGGTGTAGGGTTTAGTGTTAGGGAAAGGGGCAGGACTTGTCCATCAGGCTCCGCCTCACTGTTCATCAGCCTCTGTCACTCCTCCAACAGCTCCTCCGGTCCACTCCCTCTTTCCAGCTGTGTGTGTGTGTGTGTGTGTGCGTGCGTGCGTGTGTGTGTGTGTTCATGTGAGTGTGCATCAGTGGAGGCTGCTGACGGGAGGACGGCTCATAATAATGACTGGAATAGAGCAAATGGACACCATGTGTTTGGTGTATTTGATACCATTCCATTTATTCCGCTCCAGCCATTACCACGAGCCTGTCCTCCCCAATTAAGGTGTCACCAGCCTCCTGTGGTATGTTGCATGCATGTGCACTTTGTTTGTGTGTGTGTGTGTTGCAGTTGGCTCTTGATTGTCATAGCTGGAGAACTAAAGCTCTACTGTCCAGAGTTGGCAGATAAATTATCGTCCTATATCTTGTTCTGAAAGTCTCTCCTTAAAAAAAGTTTACAAATCTGAAAAGGGTTGAGATTTAAAGCACCTGTAAGAGAGAGAGAGAGAGAGAAACCGGAAAGATGATGTGATTGTTAGACAACCTTCACAGAGCTAAAAGGGATTATTCTATGAATTAAACAGATGTTTATAAATGTCTATAGGCGTGTCTAACCCTAGTAGAGAGAGTAGATCATATTGTGTCTAACCCTAGTAGAGAGAGTAGATCATCTTGTGTCTAACCCTAGTAGAGAGAGTAGATCATCTTGTGTCTAACCCTTTAGTAGAGAGTAGATCATCTTGTGTCTTACCCTTTAGTAGAGAGAGTAGATCATCTTGTGTCTAACCCTAGTAGAGAGAGTAGATCATCTTGTGTCTAACCCTTTAGTAGAGAGAGTAGATCATCTTGTGTCTAACCCTTTAGTAGAGAGAGTAGATCATCTTGTGTCTAACCCTTTAGTAGAGAGAGTAGATCATCTTGTGTCTTATCCTTTAGTAGAGAGTAGATCATCTTGTGTCTTACCCTAGTAGAGAGAGTAGATCATCTTGTGTCTAACCCTTTAGTAGAGAGAGTAGATCATCTTGGGTCTAACCCTTTAGTAGAGAGAGTAGATCATCTTGTGTCTTACCCTTTAGTAGGGAGTAGATCGTCTTGTGTCTTACCCTAGTAGAGAGAGTAGATCATCTTGGGTCTTACCTGTGTCTACAGGCTGGTGACACTGAAGCTGTCATCGCTGGGGGGGTCTAGACGCTGACAGAACAATCCTCCTCCTCCTCCTTCTCCTCCTCCTCCTTCTCCTCCTCTCTCTCCTCCTCCTCGGGGTGGGGGCTGTGGGGGGTAGCGGGGGTGCATCCCGGGGTACGAGGGGTAGCCCATGTCCTCAGAATGGGGCAAGGAGGCCTGGGTGGGCTTGTGGTGGGGGGAGGGGTACGGGGAGAGCTGCAGGGGGGCTGGCCTTAGCCCCGAGGTGAGGTGTGGTGGCAGGTCCCGTTTGTGGGGGTGAGGGGGTCCATGGGGGGCATGGCGCTGTGAGGGGGCGCTCCTCGTAAAGCAGGGGGTTGGGGTGGGAGTGAGGGGAGAGGTTGGGGTGAGAGTGAGTATGGGGGGAGAGGTTAGGGTTGGGTTGGGGATGAGTGTGTGGGGAGAGGTTATGGTTGGGGTGAGGGTGAGGGTGAGGGTGGGGGTGAGTGTGTGGAGAGAGGTTAGGGTTGGGGTGGGAGTGGGAGTGGGGGGAGAGGTTAGGGTTGGGTTGGGGGTGAGGGTGAGGGTGTGGGGAGAGGTTAGCGTGGGGGTGAGGGTGTGGGGAGAGGTTAGGGTTGGGGTGGGGGTGAGGGTGAGGGTGTGGGGAGAGGTTAGGGTTGGGGTGAGGGTGTGGGGAGAGGTTAGGGTTGGGGTGAGTACGTGGGGAGAGGTTAGGGTTGGGGTGAGGGTTGGGGTGAGTATGTGGGGAGAGGTTAGGGTTGGGGTGGGGGTGAGTGTTTGTGGAGAGGTTAGGGTGGGAATGTTGGGTGGGGTTGGGATGGGTGTGGGGGCTAGTGTGTAGGGTGGGCTTTGTGTGCATGTTAGGGTGGGGGTGAGTGTTAGTGTGGGGGTGGGGGTGAGGATGTTGGATGTGGTTTGAATGGAGATGTGTGTTGGTGTGCGGGTGTGTGTTGATATGGGGGTTGGCGTGTGTGTGAGGGTTGGTGTTGGGGTTGGCGTGTGTGTGTGGGCTCATGTTTGCGTGAGGGTTGGGGTTCGGGTGTGTGTTGGTGTGTGGGTGTGCAGTAGCGTGAGGATTAGGATGATTGTTAGGGCTAGCGTGAGGGTTCACATTAGCGCGTACGTGTGTGTTGTCGTGTGTGTTAACGTGTGTGTGTGTAGCGGTGTGTGTGTTGGCGTGGGGGCTGGGGCTGCCGCTGAGCGATGCCCCTCCGTACCAACAAGGGGAGCTACAGTAGCTGGGGGAATCATACTGGGAGGGGAAATGGTCCTTGGAGATGGTTGCCGGGTTACGATAGGGCGGGCTCAGCGCTGTTCCACAGTGGGGCGGTAACCGTGGCGATTGGGAGCAGGACGGGGAGAAGGAGGAGGGGGGAAGAGCAGGGGTGAGAGGGGGGTGGTAGGGCTGGGGAGCGGGGGATGGTTTAGGAGGATAGGAGGAGGATGTGGAGGTCATTCCAGGGGAGAGAGAGGTGGATGAGGCCTCGCCTGGGACGAGGGCTGGGTAACGCTCCTCTGAGGACGGGGTGGAGGGGTGGGCGGAGTAAGGAGATGGGGAGGGGTACTCACAGGGCTCGGGGGGGTAGCCAAGGTGTAGAGCGGGGGTAGGGAGGGGGGAGAGGCTGCTGCTGTCTCCACTGTAGTAGTCAAGGCCTTCCTGGAACCCTCCTCCTCCTGCACCCCCTCCACCTCCACCTCCATCCCCACCCCCAGCAGCCTTACCCTTCTTCCCCCATGGGGGGCATTCTCTAGGGGACGGGGACAGCCTTCCCCTGCCTCCCCTCGCCCCCCTGGCCTGCCGCCCCCCTATCCCACTGCGTTTGGCAACAGAGCCCTGGGTTGGGGTGTGGGACTGGGTCTGGGCTGGGGGGCTGGTGGGAGAGTCTGGGGTGGTTCCTGGTCCGCCACCCCCCTCCTTTTCCATTTGGGGTTCAGCAGCATTACGTTTCCTGCGTCCCCGGCCGGGCTTCCCCTGCCCCTGGAAGAGAACGTTCTGGCTCCAGTTGTAGGAGGGGCCTGAGGCGCTCTCATGCCAGTCCATCATCAGCTTCTCCAGACTTGATAGGCTGGACTGGCCTTGACCTCCCTCTCCACCAATAGGAAGAGACTCCCTGCCTCCACCCTGCCTGTAAGCCCCACCTCCGGAACCTGAACCCGAGCCTCCGCCCCCACCTCCGGTACTGACCCCGCCTCCTGACCCGGTGATCCCTAGGTGGGATGAGTCAGAGGAGGACTCTGATAGGCTCTCGAGGAAGTGTTGTCGCTTGGCCTTTTGGGGGGTGTAGTTGGAGATGTCTAGGATGTCTTTGGGCTCGCTGGGGCCTGGGGTGACGTAGTCACTGTAGCCTCCTGGGTAATGATGACCCAGACTGTCCCACGCCCAGCCACTGTAGCCCTGCCTGCAACACACACAGAACATTTGAGAGGATCAGTTTCAGCAAGGCGAGCCACAGAAAAGCTAACCTTGATCACATTTAAGAAGTACTTATTTGGGACCCAAAGTGATTTGTAGATCAGGGATTTAGTGTTATGGTGTTATGTATCTCAAACTCATACATACATAGTAGAAGTTAGGGTAGGATTGTAATTTAATCCAAACTCTGTGGATCCAGACAATTTAGACCTGAAGCTTACCTGTAGTTCCACTGGTTGGAGGGGCAGTGTCTGTATCCCTCTGGAGAAGATGAGGAGGGGACGGGGCTATTCTTGGCCATGGCCATATACCCCCCTCCACCTGGAGAGGATGGTCCAACCTGCCCAGGGTAGCCCCCATATCCCTGCTTGGAAAAGTTGGAATAGCCCATCTGACCCTGGCACACAGGGGGGGCTGTGGAGGCCTTATCCAGCCCTGCTGCCCCATAGGAAGCAAAGCTGCAGTCTGTGGGTCTCTGTGGTGCTGCGCTGCCCCCCGCAGGAGAGGAGGAGGAATAGCCGGACGGGTACTGACCGTAGGAGGAGGGATGGGGGGAACTGGGGGAGTGGGTCAGAGATCGGGAGGGAGGGGTGGACTTGGGGAAGGAGGAAGTGGTGGGGGAGTTCTGGGAAAGGTAGTAGCTGTAAGGAGGTCTGGAAGAGGAGGACGAAGAGGCCTGGGTTTGGTTCTCCCTTGGCTCTCCTTTGGGGCTGCGCTTGGGGAAGGGTGGGGACCAGCGAGAGCCTGGGCCGGGGGCAGTGCTGGAGGAGTCGTAGCCCGGGGTGGGAGGAGGTTTCCTGGGGTCAGGGCGAGAGGAGGAGATGTCCAGGAGGTCGGAGGAGTCGTCTGAGTCGAGCAGGGAGCGGAAATATCCAGCAAACAAACCCTGCACTTCCTCCCCACCTCCACCTCCTCTGCTGCCCCCAGGGCTGCTGTACGCACCTCCTCCCCCCCCCTCACAGGACAGGAAGCCCCCCCTCAGTGAGCCACAGGCCTGGTACCCCCTCGGCCCTCTCTCCCTCTCCCCTCCCCCCTCCTCCCCCCAGACACCTCCCCCATTAGACCAGTCTTGCTCCAGCTGCCCCCCTGCCTCCCCCTTCAGAACCCCATTCTTGCGCGAGCGTCGTTTTCTCACCGGCATCCACCCCTCACCCCCAACCCCCATCTCCCCCCCTGCAGCCCCTCCTCCCCTGCCTCCCCCACCCTTCCCTCGTTTCTTGGGTAACCCTGGTTCCGACAGAGCAGGGGTCACTTTCCTTTTCTTCCCGATCGTCTCGAAAAAGTCGCTGAAGGAGCTCTTGAAGCCCTCACCCCCGGCCCCCCCTGCTCCTCCCCCTGCTCCTCCTCCTCTGCCCCCCACGCCACCCCCCCTGCCTCCCCTGCGTCTGAACCCTGTGAGTCGGTGGAGCAGGGCTGAGATCCCAGGGTTGTCGGACGGCGTGTGAAAGCTATCCGGTTCGCTGGGTGTCCAGCAGCGTGGTGGGGAACAGCGGCCGGTGGCAGGCGGTTGGTGGTTTAGGAACGCCAGTTTGGACAGAACGTCTCCGTACTCTGTCTTGACGTCATTGGTGTCATTCACATACGACGGTTGCGGAGATGGGAGCTTGGCCTGCCGGCGCCGACGAGGTTTCTTGGGCTCGCCGTTCCCACTGGCAGCGGTGGAATTCCCACCTGTTTTATCTGGCATTCCCGGTACAACCTGTTTGGGAGGTCGGCCTCGTCGGCGTTTCAGGATCACCGGAAGTTCTCCAGGCGGGAACATGACCATCACACTCTTCCCGTTGTTCTTCATGCGAAGGAGCGCAGTCGGCTCTCGGACCACCGCTGTCCCCCCCTCTGCTCCTTCCAACCCCCCCTCGCCACTGGCCCCGCCCCTCTCCGGCCCGACAACGGTCTCCATGGAGGAAATCTTGTAGCTCTTCTGACGTTTGCTGAGGTTGACCGGGATACGAGCCACCTTCACCACAATACGCCTCACCTGGGGAACAGACACAAACAAACAAACACAATAAAACCATTATTTATAACCCTTATAAAATCTGGTTGAGGTCAGATAACAAAATAACATGACGACATGGCGTCTGGTTTGTTTTGACTGCTTTGTGAATAATAATATACTGGAACTTGAACTTACACCAACGAACCGCCGTTTCTGTTTAGTGGGAGGAGCTAGATCATCAGGCACCTCCTTCTTCACTGCCGGCCGGGGCACGGTATTGGTCGATGGACGAGACGAAGGATTGCTCGCTGGTCTGGGCGAGGATTTCGGCGAGGCTTTCATCGATGGTCTGGGTTGGGCTTTAGGTTTGGCGTCGTTGGTTGAAGGTCTGGGTTGGGGTCTGGTTGAAGTTCTGGGTTTAGGCGCTGGCCGGGGGGCGGAGTGAGAGGTGGGGCGTGGTGAGGGGCGTGGTGAGGGGCGTGGTGAGGGGCGTGGTGCTACAGGTAAAGCTGAGTCTACAGGCTTGTAGGTTGCAGGTAAACACTCCTCCACGGTGGGCCGCTCTACCTTCACATGTACACTCACCCTCTCTTTCTCCTCCTCCTCTTCCTCCTCCTCCTCCCTCTCGCTCTCCCTCCCTCCCCTCCTCTCTCCATCCTCGGTGGATCGGCGGATGCGGGAGGACTTGCGTAGCTGGCAGGGGAAGCGAGGTCGACCGGAGCTACGAAGCGCATACTTCCTCTCACCTTCAACAGGTACAGGGGAGGGTTCTACAGGGTCCGGGCCAATAGTAGAAGGGTCTGGACAGAATGGACCAACAGAAGAAGTGCCTGGAGGATTTGGGCCAATAG
>NC_059199.1:58373926-58381426 GCF_020615455.1 Coregonus clupeaformis | reverse complement strand
GAGAGAGAGCGATCGAGGGAGAGAGAGTGAGGGAGAGAGAGCGAGGGAGAGAGAGAGAACAATTAAACAGAGAGGGAGTGGTAGAGAGAGGGTGAGAGAGTGAAGAAACAGAGCCACTAAAGAGAGAGAGAGAGAGAGAGAGAGAGAGAGAGAGAGAGAGAGAGAGAGAGAGAGAGAGAGAGAGAGAGAGAGAGAGAGAGAGAGAGAGAGAAAGAGCGGGGAGGGGGGTGGTCAGAGAGGGAGGAGGGTGGAGTTTGGGGTTGAATACAAGGAGCAACCTCTACATTCCTGTGCTTAATGTGTGTCCACACATCCTCGCGAAGACACACACACACACACAACAATAACACCTATAGACCATCCATCTTTCTCGCCTTTCAATGCCCTCTGTGTCATTCTCTCTCTCTCTCCCTGTCTCTCTCCTCCTGTATCTCTCTCCCTGTATATCTCTCCCTGTATCTCCCTCCCCATCTCCCTCTCTCTCCCTGTCTCCCTCTCTCTCCCGGTCTCTGTCTCCCTGTCTCCCTCTCCCTCACTGTCTCTCTCTCCCTGTCTCCCTCTCCCTGTCTTCCTCTCCCTCTCTCTCCCTGTCTCTCTCTCCCTGTCTCCCTCTCCCTCTCTCTCCCGTCTCCCTCTCCCTGTCTCTCTCTCCCTGTCTCTCTCTCCGTCTCTCTCTCCGTCTCTCTCTCCCTGTCTCTCTCTGATTGTCTCTCTCGCTCTCTCTCTCTCTCTCTTTCTCCCCCTCCCTGTCTCTCTCTCCCTGTCTCTCTCTCCCTGGCTCCCTCTCCCCATCTCTCTCTCCCTGTCTCCCTCTCTGTGTCTCTCTCACTCTGTCTCTCCCCCTGTCTCCCTCTCCCTGTCTCTCTCTCCCTGTCTCCCTCTCCCTCTCTATCACTATCTCTCTCTCCCTGTCTCTCTCTGATTGTCTCTCTCTATCTCAACCTCCCTGTCTCTCTCTCACTGTCTCTCTCTCTCTCATTGTCTCTCTCTCTCCGTCTCTCTCTCTCCGTCTCTCTCTCCCTGTCTCTCTCTCCCTGGCTCCCTCTCCCTGTCTCCCTCTCTTATTGTCTCTCTCTCCCTGTCTCTCTCTCACTGTCTCTCTCTCCCTTCTTCCCTCTCTCTCTCTATTTCTCTCTCTCCCTGTCTTCTCACTTTCTCCCTCCCTCATTGTCTCTCTCTCCCTGTCTCTCTCTCTCTCCCTGTCTCCCTCTCTCACTGTCTTTCTCTCCCTGTGTCCCTCTCTCACTGTCTTTCTCTCACCCTGTCTCCCTCTCCCTGTCTCCCTCTCTCGCTCTCCCTCTCTCCCTGTCTCTCTCTCCCTGTCTCCCTCTACCTGTCTCTCTCTCACTGTCTCTCTCTCACTGTCTCTCTCTCTCCCTGTCTCTCTCTCACTGTCTTTCTCTCACTGTCTCTCTCTCATTGTCTCTCTCTCCCTGTCTCTTCTCCCTGTCTCCCTCTCTCACTGTCTCCCTCTCTCCCTGTCTCTCTCTCCCTGTCTCCCTCTCCCTGTCTCACTGTCTCTCTCTCCCTGTCTCTCTCTCCCTGTCTCTCTCTGATTGTCTCTCTCTCTCTCTCCCTCCCTGTCTCTCTCCCCCTGTCCCTCTCTCCCTGTCTCCCTATCTTTCCCTCCCTGTCTCTCTCTCCCTGTCTCTCTCTCCCTGTCTCTCTCTCTCCGGCTCTCTCGCTCTCCCTGTCTCTCTCTCCCTATCTCTCTCTGATTGTCTCTCACCCTCTCTTTCTCTCCCTCCCTGTCTCTCTCTCCCTGTCTCGCTCTCCCTGTCTCTCTCCCTGTCTCTCTCTTCCTGTCTCCCTCTCTCTGTATCCCTCTCCCTGTCTCTCTCTCCTTGTCTCCCTCTCTCATTGTCTCTCTCTCCCAGTCTCTCTTTCCCTGTCTCTCTCTCCCGGTCTCTCTCTCCCTGTATCCCTCTCTCATTGTCTCTCTCTCTCACTCTCTCTCTCTCACTGTCTCTCTCTCCCCGTCTCCCTCTCCGTGTCTCTCTCTCACTGTCTCTCTCTACCTGTCTCCCCATCCCTGTCTCCCTCTCTCATTGTCTCTCTCTCACTGTCTCTCGCTCCCTGTATCCCTCTCCCTGTCTCTCTCTCCCTGTCTCCCTCTCTCAATGTCTCTCTCTCCCCGTCTCTCTCTCTCCGTCTCTCTCTCCCTGTCCCTCTCTCACTGTCTCTCTCTCCCTGTCTCCCTCTGTCATAGTCTCTCTCTCCCGTCTCTCTCTCTCTCCGTCTCTATCTCCCTGTCTCCCTCTCTCATTGTCTCTCTCGCCCTGTCTCCCTCTCCCTGTCTCTTGTCCCTGTCTCCTTCTCTCACTGTCACTCTCTCCCTCTCACTGTATCCCTCTCCCTGTCTCTCTCTCCCTGTCTCCCTCTCTCATTGTCTCTCTCCCCTGTCTCTCTCTCCCAGTGTCCCTCTCTCGGTCTCTCTATCCCTGTCTCTCTCACTGTCTCTCTCTCCCTGTCTCCCTCTCTCACTGTCTCTCTCTCCCCGTCTCCCTCTCCCTGTCTCTGTCTCACTGTCTCTCTCTCCCTGTCTCCCTCTCTCATTGTCTCTCTCTCCCCATCTGTCTCTCTCCGTCTCTCTCTCCCTGTCCCTCTCTCACTGTCTCTCTCTCCCTGTCTCCCTCTGTCATTGTCTTTCTCCCCATCTCTCCCTCTCTCTCCATCTCTATCTCCCTGTCTCCCTCTCTCATTGTCTCTCTCACCCTGTCTCCCCATCCCTGTCTCTTCTCCCTGTCTCCCTCTCTCACTGTCTCTCTCTCCCTCTCCCTGTATCCCTCTCCCTGTATCCCTCTCCCTGTCTCTCTCTCCCTGTCTCCCTCTCTCATTGTCTCTCTCTCCCTGTCTCTCTCTCCCAGTGTCCCTCTCTCGGTCTCTCTATCCCTACCTCTCTCACTGGCTCTCTCTCCCTGTCTCCCTCTCTCACTGTCTCTCTCTCCCCGTCTCCCTCTCCCTGTCTCTCTCTCACTGTCTCTCTCTCCCTGTCTCTCTCTCCCTTCTTCCCTCTCTCTCTCTATTTCTCTCTCTCCCTGTCTTCTCACTTTCTCCCTCTCTCACTGTCTCTCTCGCCCTGTCTCCCTCTCCCTGTCTCTCTCTTCCTGTCTCCCTCTCTCATTGTCTCTCTCTCCCAGTCTCTCTCTCTCTCCGTCTCTCTCTCCCTGTCTCTATCTCCCTGTCTCCCTCTCTCAATGTCTCTCTCCCTGTCTCCCTCTCTCACTCTCTCTCTCTCCCTGTCTCTTCTCCCTGTGTCCCTCTCTCACTGTCTCTCTCACCCTGTCTCCCTCTCCCTGTCTCCCTCTCTCGCTCTCACTCTCTCTCTCTCCCTCTCTCCCTGTCTCTCTCTCCCTGTCTCCCTCTACCTGTCTCTCTCTGTCTATCTCTCACTGTCTCTCTCTCTCCCTGTCTCTCTCTCACTGTCTTTCTCTCACTGTCTCTCTCTCATTGTCTCTCTCTCCCTGTCTTCCTCTCTCACTGTCTCTCTCTTCCTGTCTCTTCTCCCTGTCTCCCTCTCTCATTGTCTCTGCCTCCCTGTCTCTCTCTCCCTGTCTCCCTCTGCCTGTCTCACTGTCTCTCTCTACCTGTCTCTCTCTGATTGTCTCTCTCTCCCTATCTTTCCCTCCCTGTCTCTCTCTCCCTGTCTCTCTCTCCCTGGCTCTCTCTCCATCTCTCTCTCCCAGTCTCTCTATCCCTGTCTCTCTCTCCCTGTCTCTCTCTGATTGTCTCTCTCCCACTCTTTCTCTCCTTCCCTGTCTCTCTCTCCCTGTCTCTCTTCCTGTCTCTCTCCTTGTCTCTCTCTCCCTGTCTCCCTCTCCCTGTCTCCCTCTCCCTGTATCCCTATCCCTGTCTCTCTCTCCCTGTCTCCCTCTCTCATTGTCTCTCTCTCCCTGTCTCTCTCTCCCTGTCTCTCTCTGTCTCTCTCCCTCTCTTTCTCTCCCTCCCTGTCTCTCTCTCCCTGTCTCCCTCTCCCTGTATCCCTCTCTCATTGTCTTTCTCTCCCCCCTCTCTCTCACTGTCTCTCTCTCACTGTCTCTCTCTCCCTGTCTCTCTCTACCTGTCTCCCCATCCCTGTCTTCCTCTCTCATTGTCTCTCTCTCACTGTCTCTCTCTCCCTGTCTCCCTCTCCCTGTCTCCCTCTCCCTGTATCCCTCTCCCCACTCTCTCTCACTGTCTCTCTCTCATTGTCTCTCTCTTCCTGTCTCTCTCTCCCTGTCTCTCTCTGTCTCTCTCCCTCTCTTTCTCTCCCTCCTTGTCTCTCTCTCCCTGTCTCTCTCCCTGTCTCTCCCTCCCTGTCTCTCTCTCCCTGTCTCCCTCTCCCTGTATCCCTCTCTCATTGTCTCTCTCTCCCCATGCTCTCTCACTGTCTCTCTCTCACTGTCTCTCTCTCCCCATCTCCCTCTCACTGTCTCTCTCTACCTGTTTCCCCATCCCTGTCTCCCTCTCTCATTGTCTCTCTCTCACTGTCTCTCTCTCACTGTCTCTCTCTCCCTGTATCCCTCTCCCTGTCTCTCCCTCCCTGTCTCTCTCTCCGTCTCCCTCTCCCTGTATCCCTCTCTCATTGTCTCTCTCTCCCCACTCTCTCTCACTGTCTCTCTCTCTCCCCGTCCTCCTCTCCCTGTCTCCCTCTACCTGTCTCCCCATCCCTGTCTCCCTCTCCCATTGTCTCTCTCTCACTGTCTCTCTCTCACTGTCTCTCTCTCCCTGTATCCCTCTCCCTGTATCCCTCTCCCTGTCTCCCTCTCTCTCTCTCTCTCTCTCTCTCTCCCTGTCTCTCTCTGATTGTCTCTCTCTCTCTCTCTCTCTCTCTCTCTCTCTCTCTGTCTCTCCCTGTCTCTCTTTCCCTGTCTCTCTTTCCCTGTCTCTCTTTCCCTGTCTCTATCTCTCTCTCTCTCCCTCTCTCTCTCCCTGGCCCCCTCTCTCATTGTCTCTCTCCCTGTCTCTCTCTCCCTGTCTCTCTCTCTCCCTGTCTCCCTCTCCCTCTCCCTGTCTCGCTCTCTCCCTGTCTCTATCTCACTGTCTCTCTCTCTCCCTGTCTCTCTCTCCCCGTCTCTCTCTCACTGTCTCTCTCTCCCTGTCTCTCACTCACTGTCTCTCTCTACCTGTCTCCCTCTCTCCCTGTCTCTCTCTCCCTTCTTCCCTCTCTCTCTCTATCTCTCTCTCTTTCTCTGTCGGTGTCCCTCCCCCTCCCTCTCTCTCTCTCTCTCTCTCTCTTTCTCTGTCGGTGTCCCTCCCTCTCCCTCTCTCTCTCTCTCTCTTTCTCTGTCGGTGTCCCTCCCCCTCCCTCTCTCTCTCTCTCTCTGTCAGTGTCCCTCCCTCTCCCTCTCTCTATCTCTCTCTCTCTCTCTGTCAGTGTCCCTCCTTCTCCCTCTCTCTATCTCTCTCTCTCTTTCTCTGTCGGTGTCCCTCCCTCTCCCTCTCTCTCTCTAATTAACAGTATTCATTAATTAAGGTTATATCCGACCAGAGACAGGAAGGAGCCTAACCTCAGGACACACGTTTAAATTACACACGCACAAGAGCGCACACTTGCACACACAATCATGCATACACATTCATGTGCACGCACACACACACATTCACACACATTCACACCAGCTCAGATGAGTTCAGGTGGTGTGAACGTCGCTTGAACATTGTTTGAAGCTCTTGATCAGATGAGACAGGTGTGCCACGGCTGGGGGTCCCCAAGACAGGGTTAGGAAACAACTTGTTGACTGTCAGTCTGAGAGAGACAGAGCATCAGATCTCTAATTTCAGACACTAGGAGGAGATGACTAGAGAATAATGAATCATGAATCAGGCCTTCCATGAGTAAGGATGTGTCATAATATATATGGCATGTAGCAGACGCGTTTATCCAAAGCAACTTGCAGTCATGTGTGCATACATTTGTGTGTATGGGTGGCCCCAGCGGGAATCGAACCCACAGCCCTAGGTGTTGCAAGCGCCAGGCTCTACCAACTGAGCCACACATGACCACTAATTGGATTGAATAGAAGTCTGAAGTTAATGAGCTAGACTGTAGAGATATTCATTCATCCATGTGGGAGGAGTTAACAGTTGTAGTTATGGTATATGTAATCACTCTACATCTGCCTCTACGTCACAAACACTCTGAGGAGAGATCCAGATACTGCGTATGTGTGTATGTGTGTGTGCATCTGAGTGTTTGTGTGTGTGTTTGTGTGCGTGTCTGTGTGCGTGTCTGTGTGATTGTGCGTGTCTCCATGGATGTGTGTGGAAAAGCACTAACGGGTGTACAGTTGTTGCTAAGAGACAGGCAGCAGCACTGACACAGAGAGAAAGAGAGAGAAAATGTGAGAGAGACAAAACAGAGACAGAGAGGGGGGGTAGATAGGGAAAGTCAATGGGGGAGAGAGAGAGAGAGAGAGAGAGAGAGAGAGAGAGAGAGAGAGAGAGAGAGAGAGAGAGAGAGATGGAAGGAGTTAAAAGAGAGAGGTGTATATAGAGAGATAGGACGAGCGAGCTGGAGAGAGAGAGCTAGACAGGGAAAGGAGAGGGGGGTGGAGAAAGAGAGAGATAGTCAGGGTGAGAAGAAAGAGATGGAGGAAGGAACAAGCAGAAAAGAGAGAGGGAGAAGGGGAGAGCGGGAGAACGAGAGAGGTAGACAGAGGGAGGGAGACAGAGGGAGAAGGAGAGAGATGGAGACAGAAAGAGGGAGACAGAGAGAGGGAGACAGAGAGAGGGAGACAGAGAGAGGGAGCCAGAGGGAGAAGGAGAGAGAGGGAGACAGAAAGAGGGAGACAGAGAGAGGGAGAGGGGAGAGAGGGAGACAGAGAGGGAGAAGGGGGGGATGGAGACAGAGAGAGGGAGAAGGGGAGAGAGGGAGAAAGAGAGAGGGAGAAGGGGAGAGAGGGAGAAGGGGAGAGATGGAGACAGAGAGAGGGAGAAGGGGAGAGATGGAGACAGAGAGAGGGAGATGGGGAGAGAGGGAGAAGGGAAGAGATGGAGAAGGGGAGAGATGGAGACAGAGAGAGGGAGAAGGGGAGAGATGGAGATTGGGTGAGATGGAGACAGAGAGAGGGAGAAGGGGAGAGAGGGAGACAGGGAGAAGGGGAGAGAGGGAGACATAATAAGGGAGACAGCGAGAGGGAGAAGGGGAGAGGGAGAAGGGAAGAGATGGAGAAGGGGAGAGATGGAGACAGAGAGAGGGAGAAGGGGAGAGATGGAGAAGGGGAGAGATGGAGACAGAGAGAGGGAGAAGCGGAGAGATGGAGATTGGGCGAGATGGAGACAGAGAGAGGGAGAAGGGAGAGAGGGACAGGGAGAAGGGGAGAGAGGAGACATAATAAGGGGAGACAGCGAGAGGGAGGAGGGGAGAGGGAGAGGGAAGAGATGGAGAAGGGGAGCGATGGAGACAGAGAGAGGGAGAAGGGGAGAGATGGAGAAGGGGAGAGATGGAGACAGAGAGAGGGAGAAGCGGAGAGATGGAGATTGGGCGAGATGGAGACAGAGAGAGGGAGAAGGGGAGAG
>NC_059199.1:58348926-58368926 GCF_020615455.1 Coregonus clupeaformis | reverse complement strand
AAATAACCTCTCCATCAACATCAATAAAACGAAGGAGCTGATCGTGGACTACAGGAGACAGCAGAGAGCGCACGCCCCATTCCACATCGATGGGGCCGCAGTGGAAAGGGTCAAAAGCTTGAAGTTCCTCGGCGTGCACATCAATGAGGACCTGAATGGTCCCTTCACACAGACAGTGTGGTGAAGAAGGCGCAACAGCACCTCATCAACCTCAGGAGGCTGAAGAAATTCGGCTTGGCCCCTAAGACCCTCACAAACTTCTACAGATGCACCTTCGAAAGCATTCTATCGGGCTGTATCACCGCCTGGTACGGCAACTGCACGTCCCGCAATCAAAGGGCTCTCCAGAGGGTGGTGCGGTCAGCCCAACATTAAATGACTGTCTTTCCTGTCGTTTTTTGTAGTCTTGCCAACGTAGTGGTACACACACTACATGATGTAGCACAGACGGGGTCACGGGGTCACACACTACATGATGTAGCACAGACGGGGTCATGTAGCACAGACGGGGTCACGGGGTCACACACTACATGATGTAGCACAGACGGGGTCACGGGGTCACACACTACATGATGTAGCACAGACGGGGTCACGGGGTCACACACTACATGATGTAGCACAGACGGGGTCACGGGGTCACACACTACATGATGTAGCACAGACGGGGTCACGGGGTCACACACTACATGATGTAGCACAGACGGGGTCACGGGGTCACACACTACATGATGTAGCACAGACGGGGTCACGGGGTCACACACTACAAGACTCTTCACTTCGTCATGAGGATTGTCGACACCACGCTGTCTGGCTCAAAGCAGCCTCAAACATTTTCAGTCAGACATTCACGCTTGAGATGAAATGTCTAGCCAACATTTTGAATTGAATAACATTGCTTGTGCACTTCAGAGCGGTAACGATTTGACACTTTGGCTTTGGTTAAAGGAAAGTACAGATGCATACTAGTAGGAGTCATCGGTCCTGCTCCAGCGTCTACACATTCAGCAAAACAACGTCATTCTCTCATTGGCTTCTTCTCTGGCGAGCTCTCATTGGCTATTGCTGATCACCGTTCTCAAAACATGCGGTTGCACATCTGACACTACAAGAGCATTGCAGATTTTGTGCCGATGAAATCAAACATGTTTGAAAAAATCGGGACGTCTGGGACTGCTCAAAGACGAGGCCGCATCTCTGACCCGCTCACATTAAATGAGCGTCGGTGACAGCCGCGTGCCTCGAGTAGGCAACGACATTTTGATTTTGTCTCCGATCTCAAAAAGGTGTCTGGGACAGCTAAATCAGGGACAAAATTGATTTTAGAGACTGCTGCCTTATGTACATAGAGTCATTGAACACTGGTCACTTTAATAATGTTTACATACTATTTCACCCACTTTATATGTATATACTGTATTCTAGTCAAGGCTCATCCTATATAACTACTGCTGTACACACCTTTTCTATTCACATACTGTCCATACTGTCTATACACAACATTCGGAAAGTATTCAGACCTTCCCTTTTTCCACATTTTGTTTCGTTACAGCCTTCTTATAAAATGGATTAAATAAAATATTTTCCTCATCAATCTAGACACAATACCCCATAATGACCAAGTGAAAACAGGTTTTTATAATGTTTTGCTAATTTATAAAATATTAAAAACAGAAATACCTATTCAGACCCTTTGCTATGAGACTCGAAATTGAGCTGTTCCATTGATCATCCTTGAGATGTTTCTACAACTTGATTGGAGTCCACCTGTCGTAATTTCAATTGATTGGACATTATTTGAAAAGGCACACACCTGTCTATATAAGGTCCTACAATTGACAGTGCATGCCAGAGCAAAAACCAAGCCATGAGGTTGAAGGAATTGTCCGTAGAGCTCTGAGACAGGATTGTGTCGAGACACAGATCTGGGGAAGGGTACCAAAAAATGTCTGCAGCATTGAAGGTCCCCAAGAACACAGTGGCCGCCATCATTCTTAAATAGAAGAAGTTTGGAACCACCAAGACTCTTCCTAGAGCTGGCCTCCCGGCCAAACTGAGCAATAGGGGGAGAAGGGCCTTAGTCAGGGAGGTGACCAAGAACCTGATGGTCACTCTGACAGAGCTCCAGAGTTCCTCTGTGGAGATGGAAGAACCTTCCAGAAGGACAACCATCTCTGCACCACTCCACCAATCAGGCCTTTATGGTAGAGTGGCCAGACAGAAGCCACTCCTCAGTAAAAATGCACATGACAGCCCGCATGGAGTTTGCCAAAAGGCACCTAAAGGACTCTCAGACCATGTGAAACAAGATTCTCTGGTCTGATGAAACCAAAGTGAACTCTTTGGCCTGAATGCCAAGCGTCACGTCTGGAGGAAACCTGGCACCATCCCTACAGTGAAGCATGGTGGTGGCAGCATCATGCTGGGGGGATGTTTTTCAGTGGCAGGGACTGGGAGACTAGTCAGGATCGAGGCAAAGATGAACAGTGCAAAGTACAGAGAGATCCTTGATGAAAACCTGCTCCAGTGCGCTCAGGACCTCAGACTGGGAGAAGGTTCACCTTCCAACAGGACAACAACCCTAAGCACACAGCCAAGACAACGCAGGAGTGGCTTCGGGACAAGTCTCTGAATGTCCTTGAGTGGCCCAGCCAGAGCCCGGACTTGAACCAGACCCAACATCTCTTGAGAGACCTGAAAATAGCTGTGCAGCAACGCTCCCCATCCAACCTGACAGAGCTTGAAAGGATCTGAAGGGAAGAATGGGAGAAAAAAAAATCCCCCTGGCTCTGGGGACTCTAATATGTTGAGCCAGGGTGTGTAGAGTCTATGTGTTTTTGTTCTATGTCTTATTTCTAGTATTGTGTTTCTATGTTGGCCAGTGTGGTTCTCAATCAGAGGCAACGAGTATCAGCTGTTGCTTGTTGTCTCTGATTGGGAACCAGACTTAAGCAGCCAGTTTTCCCACAGTGTTTGTGGGATCTTGTTCCTTTTGGTTTGTATTAGTACCGTTGGACTTCACGTATCGTTTGTTGTTTTGTTTGTCGTTTGTACACTTAATAAAGTAAGATGTACGAGTATCACGCTGCGCCTTGGTCCTCCTCCTTCGACGATCGTGACAGAAGATCCCACCACCACAGGACCAAGCAGCGTGTCCAGGAGCAAGCGCCGGGTAATGAGCTGGAGAGGTTGGCGATGGCCCAGGTGGGCCAATGGTGGTCCTGGGAGGACATGCTCGCGGGAGAAGGGCCATGGGCTAAAGTTAAGGCCCTGGCGAGAGAGGAGAAGCGGCGCCAACCGGGCCGTGGTCGGACAGGCGAGAGGCACCCCCAATAAATTTTTAGGGGGGGGCACACGGCATGGACGACGGGGCTGCTGCAGTCAGCTACAGGTCGAGTTTGGGGATTAGGAGAGGAGGCCACCGGGTTTGGGGGGCCGGAAGGGAGGTTGGCGGAGCCTGGATGTAGAGCAGAGCCAACTCCCCTTACTCAGGCATGGCAGCGTGAGACTGGGCAGGTTCCGGGGTATGCGGAGCTGCGTACTGTGCCACGAGTGGTCCGGCATAGTCCGGTACGTCCTGTGCGAGCACCCCGCACGTGTCGTGCGAAGGTGGGCATGCAGCCAGGACGGAGTGTTCCTGCCCCTCGCACCAAGCCTACGGTGCGCGTCGCCAGCCCGGCCTGTTCCTGCCCCTCGCACCAAGCCTACAGTGCGCGTCGCCAGCCCGGCCCGACCTGTTCCTGCCCCTCGCACCAAGTCTACGGTGCGCGTCGCCAGCCCGGCCCGACCTGTTCCTGCCCCTCGCACCAAGCCTACGGTGCGCGTCGCCAGCCCGGCCCGGCCTGTTCCTGCTCCCCGCACCAAGCCAGGGGTGCGCGTCGTCAGCCCGGTCCGGCCTGTTCCTGCTCCCCGCACCAAGCCAATGGTGCGCATCGTCAGCCCGGTCCGGCCTGTTCCTGCTCCCGCACCAAGCCAATGGTGCGCGTCGTCAGCCCGGTCCGGCCTGTTCCTGCTCCCCGCACCAAGCCAATGGTGCGCGTCGTCAGCCCGGTCCGGCCTGTTCCTGCTCCCCGCACCAAGCCAGGGGTGCGCGTCGTCAGCCCGGTCCGGCCTGTTCCTGCTCCCCGCACCAAGCCAATGGTGCGCGTCGTCAGCCCGGTCAAGCCTGTTCCTGCTCCCCGCACCAAGCCAATGGTGCGCGTCGTCAGCCCGGTCCGGCCTGTTCCTGCTCCCCGCACCAAGCCTATGGTGTGCGTCGCCAGCCCGGTCCGGCCCGTTCCTGCTCCACGCACCAAGCCAATGGTGCGCGTCGTCAGCCCGGTCCGGCCTGTTCCTGCTCCACGCACCAAGCCAGGGGTGCGCGTCGTCAGCCCGGTCCGGCCCGTGCCTGCTCCCCGCACCAAGCCAGGGGTGCGCATCGTCAGCCCGGTCCGGCCTGTTCCTGCTCCACGCACCAAGTCAGGGGTGCGCGTTGTCAGCCCGGTCCGGCCCGTTCCTGGTCCACGCACCAAGCCAGGGGTGCGCGTCGTCAGCCCGGTCCGGCCCGTTCCTGCTCCACGCACCAAGCCTGTGGTGTGCGTCGTCAGTCCAGCACAACCCGTGCCTGGGTCACCGGTCAGCAGCTCCACATCGGAGCCCAAGCAATCCGCTCCACCGATGTCCAGTCCAAGTCCAGCCAGCGGGGCTAGACCGGACCAGGGGCGCTACGGAGGGATTGTTGAGGGGTGGTGGTCATGCCCGGAGCCGGAACCGCCTCCGAGGAGGAATGCCCACCCAGCCCTCCCCTGTTCGGTTATGTTCAGGCGGGGTCGCAGTCCGCGCCTTTGGGGGGGGGGTACTGTCACACCCTGGCTCTGGGGACTCTAATATGTTGAGCCAGGGTGTGTAGAGTCTATGTGTTTTTGTTCTATGTCGTATTTCTAGTATTGTGTTTCTATGTTGGCCAGTGTGGTTCTCAATCAGAGGCAACGAGTATCAGCTGTTGCTTGTTGTCTCTGATTGGGAACCAGACTTAAGCAGCCAGTTTTCCCACAGTGTTTGTGGGATCTTGTTCCTTCTGGTTTGTATTAGTACCGTTGGACTTCACGTATCGTTTGTTGTTTTGTTTGTCGTTTGTACACTTAATAAAGTAAGATGTACGAGTATCACGCTGTGCCTTGGTCCTCCTCCTTCGACGATCGTGACAGAAAATCCCCAAATACAGGTGTGCCAAGCTTGTAGCTTCATACCCAAGAAGACTCGATGCTGTAATCGCTGCAAAAGGTGCTTCAACAAAGTACTGAGTAAAGGGTCTGAATACTTACAGTGAGGGAAAAAAGTATTTGATCCCCTGCTGATTTTGTACGTTTGTCCACTGACAAATAAATGATCAGTCTTTAATTTTAATGGTAGGTTTATTTGAACAGTGAGAGACAGAAAAACAACAACAAAATCCAGAAAAATGCATGTAAAAAATGTTATAAATTGATTTGCATTTTAATGAGGGAAATAAGTATTTGACCCCCTCTCAATCAGAAAGATTTCTGGCTCCCAGGTGTCTTTTATATAGGTAACGAGCTGAGATTAGGAGCACACTCTTAAAGGGAGTGCTCCTAATCTAAGCTTGTTATCTGTATAAGGGAGCTGAAAATCTGTGGAGGGAGCTGAAGGTTCGAGTTGCCAAACATCAGCCTCGAAACCTTAATGACTTGGAGAAGATCTGCAAAGAGGAGTGGAACAAATCCCTCCTGAGATGTGTGCAAACCTGGTGGCCAACTACAAGAAACATCTGACCTCTGTGATTGCCAACAAGGGTTTTGCCACCAAGTACTAAGTCATGTTTTGCAGAGGGGTCAAATACTTATTTCTATCATTAAAATGCAAATCAATGTATAACATTTTTGACGTGCGCTTTTCTGGATTTTTTTGTTGTTATTCTGTCTGTCACTGTTCAAATAAACCTACCATTAAAATTATAAACTGATCATGTCTTTGTCAGTGGACAAACGTACAAAATCAGCAGGGGATCAAATACTTTTTTCCCTCACTGTATGTATTCAGACCCTTTACTCAGTACTTTGTTGAAGCACCTTTTGCAGCGATTACAGCATCAAATACTTTTTTCCCTCACTGTATGTAAATATCATATTTCAGTTTTTTATTTATAATAAATTAGCAAACATTTCTAAAAACCAGTTTTTGCTGATTTTGGGGTATTGTGTGTAGATTGATGAGGGGAAAAAATGATTTAATCAATTTTAGAATAAGGCTGTAACCTAACAAAATTTGGAAAAAGTCAAGGGGTCTGAATACTTTCCGAAGGCACTGTAGAAACATCTCAAGGATGATCAATGGAAACACCTGAGCTCAATTTCGAGTCTCATAGCAAAGGGTCTGAATACTTATGTAAATAAGGTATTTCTGTTTTTGTTTTTAATAAATGTGCAAACATTTCTAAAAACCTGTTTTTGCTTTGTCATTATGGGATATTGTGTGTAGATTGGTGAGTAAAATGTTTTATTTAATCCATTTGAGAATAATGCTGTAACGTAACAAAATGTGGGAAAAGTCAAGGGGTCTGAATACTTTCCGAAGTCACTGTATGTTGCCCTAAGAGTTGTACGAAGTTGGTAGAATATTATTCCGAATTATTCACATCTGTAATGGCTGCTAAAGGTATGCAATTAAGAGATCTTAGTTTATTTTATTTTTTATTAATTTGGAAATTGTTCTTAGTCGGTTGTGTAGATCTGTAGGAAAAAATCGAATGTAATCCCTTTTTTGATTACATTTTAAGGCAGCCAAATGTGAAGGCTGTGCAAGGGGTGTTTAGATTTTCACTAGGCACTGTAAATAACCCCTCCACCAACCAAACACACTCATACACACACACACAAACACTTTGTTGAAAGGATAAGAATACCCCTTCTTCTCCTTGTCAGTCCATCAGCCGCTTTCTCAATCCATCTCTACCCCGTCTCTGTCTCTCTTCTCTCTCTCCACCCGTCCTCCTCCCTGTCTGCCCCCCCACCTTCGCTGCAGGAGCCAGAGTGTGCAGTGCATTCATCCATCTTCCCCCACTCCCCCTCTCCTCCACCCCTGTCTTCCTCCCTTATCTCTCTCTCCTCTCTCTCTCTCCTCAGTCTCCTCTCACTATCGCTCACTCCGAGGAAATGTTTGCTCTCTCCCTCGCTCTCTCTCTCTCTCTCTCTCTCTCTCTCTCTCTCTCTCTCTCTCTCAATATTAACAGTAAACATTACACTCAGAAGTTCCAAAATAATAAAGACATTTCAAATGTCATATTATGTCTATATACAGTGTTGTAACAATGTGCAAATAGTCTCTCTCTCGCTCTCTCTCTCTCTCTGTCTCTGTCTCTGTCTCTGTCTCTGTCTCTGTCTCTGTCTCTCTCTCTCTCTCTCTCTCTCTCTCTCTCTCTCTCTCTCTCTCTCTCTCTCTCTCTCTCTCTCTCTCTCTCTCTCTCTCTCTCTCTCTCTCTCTCTCTCTCTCTCTCTCTCTCTCTCTCTCTCTCTCTCTCTCTCTCTCTCTCTCTCTCTCTCTCTCTCTCTCTCTCTCTCTCTCTCTCTCTCTCTCTCTCTCTCTCTCTCTCGAAGTGTGTGCTCCCAGGAGATGAAAAGCTCACTACCTTCCAGCTGAGAGGAAGAGGGAAAGAGAAGACCGGGGGGCTGGAAGAGAAAGAGAGAGACACGGGGTAGAGAGGGGTGAAGAGAAGGTAGGGGAGAGAAAGGAGGAAAAACTATTAATGATTAGAACTCCTAGAGCAGAACCTTTAACTGTTGTGTTAATGATGAACGGAACCTTTAACTGCTGTGTTAATGATGAACGGAACCTTTAACTGTTGTGTTAATTATGAACAGAACCTTTAACTGCTGTGTTAATGATGAACGGAACCTTTAACTGTTGTGTTAATGATGAACGGAACCTTTAACTGCTGTGTTAATGATGAACGGAACCTTTAACTGTTGTGTTAATTATGAACAGAACCTTTAACTGCTGTGTTAATGATGAACGGAACCTTTAACTGTTGTGTTAATTATGAACAGAACCTTTAACTGCTGTGTTAATGATGAACGGAACCTTTAACTGCTGTGTTAATGATGAACAGAACCTTTAACTGCTGTGTTAATGATGAACAGAACCTTTAACTGCTGTGTTAATGATGAACGGAACCTTTAACTGTTGTGTTAATGATGAACGGAACCTTTAACTGCTGTGTTAATGATGAACGGAACCTTTAACTGCTGTGTTAATGATGAACGGAACCTTTAACTGTTGTGTTAATGATGAACGGAACCTTTAACTGCTGTGTTAATGATGAGCGGAACCTTTAACTGTTGTGTTAATGATGAGCGGAACCTTTAACTGTTGTGTTAATGATGAGCGGAACCTTTAACTGTTGTGTTAATGATGAGCGGAACCTTTAACTGTTGTGTTAATGATGAGCAGAACCTTTAACTGTTGTGTTAATGATGAGCGGAACCTTTAACTGTTGTGTTAATGATGAACGGAACCTTTAACTGCTGTGTTAATGATGAACGGAACCTTTAACTGTTGTGTTAATTATGAACAGAACCTTTAACTGTTGTGTTAATGATGAACGGAACCTTTAACTGTTGTGTTAATGATAAGCGGAACCTTTAACTGCTGTGTTAATGATGAGCGGAACCTTTAACTGCTGTGTTAATGATGAGCGGAACCTTTAACTGCTGTGTTAATGATGAGCGGAACCTTTAATTGTTGTGTTAATGATGAACGGAACCTTTAACTGCCATGTTAATGATGAGCGGAACCTTTAACTGTTGTGTTAATGATGAGCGGAACCTTTAACTGTTGTGTTAATGATGAACAGAACCTTTAACTGTTGTGTTAATGATGAGCGGAACCTTTAACTGTTGTGTTAATGATGAGCAGAACCTTTATCTGTTGTGTTAATGATGAACAGAACATTTAACTGTTGTGTTAATGATGAACAGAACCTTTAACTGTTGTGTTAATGATGAGCAGAACCTTTAACTGTTGTGTTAATGATGAACAGAACCTTTAACTGTTGTGTTAATGATGAGCGGAACCTTTAACTGTTGTGTTAATGATGAGCGGAACCTTTAACTGCTGTGTTAATGATGAGCAGAACCTTTAACTGCTGTGTTAATGATGAGTGGAACCTTTAACTGTTGTGTTAATGATGAACAGAACCTTTAACTGTTGTGTTAATGATGAACAGAACCTTTAACTGTTGTGTTAATGATGAGCGGAACCTTTAACTGTTGTGTTAATGATGAACAGAACCTTTAACTGTTGTGTTAATGATGAGTGGAACCTTTAACTGTTGTGTTAATGATGAACATAACCTTTAACTGCTGTGTTAATGATGAGCAGAACCTTTAACTGCTGTGTTAATGATGAACGGAACCTTTAACTGTTGTGTTAATGATGAGCGGAACCTTTAACTGTTGTGTTAATGATGAACGGAACCTTTAACTGTTGTGTTAATGATGAGCGGAACCTTTAACTGTTGTGTTAATGATGAGCGGAACCTTTAACTGCTGTGTTAACGATGAGCGGAACCTTTAACTGTTGTGTTAACGATGAGCGGAACCTTTAACTGCTGTGTTAATGATGAACAGAACCTTTAACTGTTGTGTTAATGATGAGCGGAACCTTTAACTGTTGTGTTAATGATGAACAGAACCTTTAACTGTTGTGTTAATGATGAGCGGAACCTTTAACTGTTGTGTTAATGATGAACAGAACCTTTAACTGCTGTGTTAATGATGAGCGGAACCTTTAACTGTTGTGTTAATGATGAGCGGAACCTTTAACTGTTGTGTTAATGATGAGCAGAACCTTTAACTGTTGTGTTAATGATGAACAGAACCTTTAACTGCTGTGTTAATGATGAACGGAACCTTTAACTGCTGTGTTAATGATGAGCGGAACCTTTAACTGTTGTGTTAATGATGAGCAGAACCTTTAACTGCTGTGTTAATGATGAGCAGAACCTTTAACTGTTGTGTTAATGATGATCAGAACCTTTACCTGCTGTGTTAATGATGAACGGAACCTTTAACTGTTGTGTTAATGATGAGCAGAACCTTTAACTGCTGTGTTAATAATGAGCGGAACCTTTAACTGCTGTGTTAATGATGAGCGGAACCTTTAACTGTTGTGTTAATGATGAACGGAACCTTTAACTGCTGTGTTAATGATGAGCGGAACCTTTAACTGTTGTATTAATGATGAGCGGAACCTTTACCTGCTGTGTTAAAGATGAGCGGAACCTTTAACTGTTGTGTTAACGATGAGCGGAACCTTTAACTGTTGTGTTAACGATGAGCGGAACCTTTAACTGTTGTGTTAATGATGAACGGAACCTTTAACTGTTGTGTTAATGATAATCGGAACCTTTAACTGTTGTGTTAATGACGCGACAACGTTAGAGGAATAGCAAATTAACATCTTATATACCGCTTGTAAACGTTTTATAATCTGTCACCTGTCTGATCATCGGCGTCATCATCTTTTGCTCCGTGAACACACACACACAAATATAAACGCATCCATACACAAACATTGCCACACATCTCTTTTCGGAGTTCCAGTGTCTAATCAATACTCAAATGTGTGTGTTGAGAGAGAGAGAGAGAGAGAGAGAGAGAGAGAGAGAGAGAGAGAGAGAGAGAGAGAGAGAGAGAGAGAGAGAGAGGTCTGTGTGCAGGTGTGTGTGTGAGAGAGAGAGAGAGAGAGAGAGAGAGAGAGAGAGAGAGAGAGAGAGAGAGAGAGAGAGAGAGAGAGAGAGAGAGAGAGGTCTGTGTGCAGGTGTGTGTGTGTGAGAGAGAGAGAGAGAGAGAGAGAGAGAGAGAGAGAGAGAGGTCTGTGTGCAGGTGTGTGTGTGTGAGAGAGAGAGAGAGAGAGAGAGAGAGAGAGAGAGAGAGAGAGAGAGAGAGAGAGAGAGAGAGAGAGAGAGAGAGAGAGAGAGACAGAGAGCGTGAGAGAGAGAGAGAGAGAGAGACTATTTGCACATTGTTACAACACTGTATTTAGACATAATGACATTTTAAATGTCTTTATTCTTTTTTGGAACTTCTGAGTGTAATGTTTACTGTTAATATTTATTGTTTATTTCACTTTTGTTTACTATCTACTTCACTTGCTTTGGCAATGTTAACATACGTTTCCCATGCCAATAAAGCCCTTAAATTGAATTGAATTGAATTGAATGAAATTAGAGAGAGAGAGAGAGCTAGAGAGAGATATGTTTTCTATTTGATTTCATTGGGTTAGGGTTAGGGTTCCATTAGATATGAAGGCTTTGTGTGAGAGTTGATTTTATATAGAGTAAACACACACACACCCAGACACTAACTGGAATAAAACCAGAACCAGAACAAGAACTAGCTGGAATAGAACCAGAACTAGAACCAGAACTAACTGGAATAGAACCAGAACCAGAACTTGCTGGAATAGAACCAGAACTAAAACCAACTGGAATATAACCAGAACTATAACCAGAACTAACTGGAATAGAACCAGAACTAGAATCAGAACCAGCTGGAATAGAACCAGAACTAGAACCAGAACTAACTGGAATAGAACCAGAACCAGAACTAGCTGGAATAGAACCAGAACTAAAACAAACTGGAATATAACCAGAACTATAACCAGAACTAACTGGAATAGAACCATAACTAGCTGGACTAGAACCAGAACTAGCTGGAATAGAACCAGAACTAGCTGGAATAGAACCAGAACTAGCGGGACTAGAACCAGAACTAGCTGGAATAGAATCAGAACTAGCTGGAATAGAACCATTACTAGCTGGAATATAACCATTACTAGCTGGACTCGAACCAGAACTAGCTGGAATAGAACCAGAACTAGCTGGAATAGAACCAGAACTAGCTGAAATAGACCCTGGACTAGAACCAGAACTAGAACCAGAACTAGCTGGAATAGAACTAGAACCACAACTCTGAATGAGAGGGTCATGACCTTCAGTTAGCAAGGGTGTGTGACACACACACAGACACACACTCCAGCCAAACAAATACATACATGAAGCAGTCCAAGACAAACACTCAACGTACAAGTTTCTGTATAGATATGTGTGTGTGTGTGTGTGTGTGTGTTGACTGCTGACCTGGCCTATAAGGACTGTGAGAACATCAGTGGAGATACAAGGCTGTTTCTATGACTACCACCACCGAGCACACAATAGGTCTATGCTGTTATATATCCTGCAATGGTACACACACACACACACACACGCACACACACACACACACACGTACACACACGTACACACACGTACACACACACACACACGTACACACATGTACACACACACACACGTACACACACGTACACACACGTACACACACACACAAGTACACACACGTACACACACGTACACACACACACACGTACACACACGTACACACACACACACGTACACACGTACACACACGTACACGTACACACACACTCACGTACACACACACACACACGTACACACACGTACACACACACACACGTACACACACACACACACACGTACACACACACACGTACACACACACGTACACACACGTACACACACACACACATGTACACACACACGTACACACACACACGTACACACATGTACACACACACGTACACGTACACACACACACACGTACACACACAAACACACACGTACACACACACACACACACGTACACACACACACACACACGTACACACATGTACACACACACACGTACACACATGTACACACACACACACGTACACACACGTACACACACACACGTACACACACACACATACACACACACACACGTACACACACACACACACGTACACACACACACACACGTACACACACACAAGTACACACACATGTACACACACGTCCACACACACACACGTACACACACGTACACACACACAAGTACACACACATGTACACACACATCCACACACACACATACACACACACGTACACACAGACATACATACCCACACACACACACATACGTCTCTCCCTTTAAGACATATCATTCTGCATCACGTGCACACAGGAGGGGTGTGCATGTCAATAAGAGCCCTAAATAAAACAGCACTGTCAGGACACACGGACACTGGGCCCTAGGATATCTGTCTTTCTCCTTCTCTCCCTCTCTCTCTCCCTCTATATCCCTCTTCATCTCTCCCTCTCTCTCCCTTCTCCCTCTATCTCTCCCTTCTCTCTCCCTTCTCCTTATATCTCTCCCTTCTCTCTCTTCATCTCTCCTCCTATCTCTCTCTCCCTCTATCTCTCCCTTTATCTCTCCCTCTATATCCCTCTTCATCTCTCCCTCTATCTCTCCCTTCTCCCTCTATCTCTCCCTTCTCTCTCCCTTCTCCCTCTATCTCTCCCTTCTCTCTCCCTTCTCCCTCTATCTCTCCCTTCTCTCTCTTCATCTCTCCCCCTATCTCTCCCTCCCTTCTCCCTCTATCTCTCCCTTCTCTCTATCCATCTCTCCCTCTCTCTCCCTTCTCCCTCTATCTCTCCCTTCTCTCTATCCATCTCTCCCTCTCTCTCCCTTCTCCCTCTATCTCTCCCTTCTCTCTCTATCTCTCCCTTCTCTCTCCCTTCTCCCTCTATCTCTCCCTTCTCTCTCTTCATCTCTCCCCCTATCTCTCTCTCCCTTCTCCCTCTATCTCTCCCTTCTCTCTATCCATCTCTCCCTCTCTCTCCCTTCTCCCTCTATCTCTCCCTTCTCCCTCTATCTCTCCCTTCTCCCTCTATCTCTCCCTTCTCTCTCCCTTCTCCCTCTATCTCTCCCTTCTCTCTCTTCATCTCTCCCCCTATCTCTCCCTCCCTTCTCCCTCTATCTCTCCCTTCTCTCTATCCATCTCTCCCTCTCTCTCCCTTCTCCCTCTATCTCTCCCTTCTCTCTCTATCTCTCCCTTCTCTCTCCCTTCTCCCTCTATCTCTCCCTTCTCTCTCTTCATCTCTCCCCCTATCTCTCTCTCCATTCTCCCTCTATCTCTCCCTTCTCTCTATCCATCTCTCCCTCTCTCTCCCTTATCCCTCTCTCTCCCTCTATATCCCTCTTCATCTCTCCCTTCTCTCTCCCTTCTCCCTCTATCTCTCCCTTCTCCCTCTATCTCTCCCTTCTCTCTCTTCATCTCTCCCCCTATCTCTCTATCCATCTCTCCCCCTCTCTCCCTTCTCCCTCTCTCTCTCCCTTCTCCCTCTATCTCTCCCTTCTCTCTATCCATCTCTCCCTCTCTCTCCCTTCTCCCTCTCTCTCCCTTCTCTCCCTCCATCTCTCCCTCTATCTCTCTATCCATCTCTCCCTTCATCTCTCCCCCTATCTCTCTATCTATCTCTCCCTTCATCTCTCCCCCTATCTCTCTATCTATCTCTCCCTTCATCTCTCCTCCTATCTCTCTATCTATCTCTCCCTTCATCTCTCCCTTCATCTCTCCCCCTATCTCTCTATCTATCTCTCCCTTCATCTCTCCTCCTATCTCTCTATCTATCTCTCCCTCCATCTCTCCCTTCATCTCTCCTCCTATCTCTCTATCTATCTCTCCCTTCATCTCTCCCTTCTCTCTCTTCATCTCTCCCTCTATCTCTCCCTTTCTCTCTATCACTCTTCCTCTATCTCTTCCTACTCTCTCTCTATTCTGAGGGCAAAATGGGTGGGGTGGGGGGGGATTTGGGGCAACTCAATATTAGGAAGGTGTTCTTAATGTTTGGTATACTCAGTGTATGTTTTTGGTTTCACATTGTTTGTGGGAAGGAAGTCATACCTTTCCTGACTTCTAAGAACAGAAGTGAAAATGTTGCCTGATCTGGGAACATTTATTTTTGTGTTGCAGGGAGGTCCTGAGAACGTTTTACTCTGGATCCTTGAACGTTTTCCTGGGACGTTTTATTAACGCTCTGAGAATGGAAATTATAGGTTATTTGTAGGTTTTTTAATGACTTCCTTAAAACTTTCACTGAACGTTTCGATAAGACTGCTAGCTTATTTTGGGTTAACTTTTTGGAACTCCAAGCACAGATAGGACACATGGAAATGTATTTCCTTAGGCATTAATCATGCAAACACATTTCAGTGGGATTTGAACTTATGTTGTCTATCCATGGAATTAGTCCACTGCGCCACCAGGACGGAACTAAAATGCCTTGTTTTTTTACACGTACAAAACTGTTTATTGTTGTCTATTCAAACAGACCCCATTTCAAACCAAGCACTCATTAAAACCAGGTGTGGCCAATTAGTGGGCGCGGCCAACACACCTGAACACACTTAACAAGATAGAGGATAGAGAGAGTTTTATTGATGCTGAGAACGGAATGTATATGTTTTTAAATAATATTCTTAGAACGCTCTTTGAACGTTACTAAAGTTTAGTTTTTTATGGAAAGTTCTCAGAACCATTTGAAAATATGGCTTTAAATAGAACCATGAGTAAACCTGTAGGAAACGTTATGCTGAAGTACTGAAATTCCCATAGAATAAGGTTGCTTTCGTAACATTCTCTGAACTATTTGAGAACATTCCCAATGTCAAACCAGTTGGAGAACATTACCAACATTTTAATTAAAATGTAAAGTAATGAAATTACAAGAAAATTATGTTTTTTTTATCAAGTTCCTTAAATGTGCTGAAAATGTTCCAAAGCCAAGCAACTATCCTGCACCATTCCCAGAAAGTTTATGGGAAGGTTGTATGCTAGATAAACATAGGACAACCACACTCTCACCAAGCTCTAAGAAACATATGGTTCTCCGAACGTTACGTGCTAGCTGGGCTCTCTCCATCTCTAAGTAATTACAGTAAACATCTGTCGGAGCGCGCCCTGGGCTCACGCCACAGCAGCACAGCAGCACCAGAGCACCGAATGTTCCATTGAGCTCGCCTCCATTCACGGTGAATGCAGAGGAGAGACAGTCTGTCTCAGTAACGGGGATCCGGTCCTGTGTGAATATGTGTTTGTATGGTAGACATCTTGGGTTTCACAACCAGCAGAAACAATAGCCTTAACTCTGTGTGTGTGTGTGTGTGTGTGTGTGTGTGTGTGTGTGTGTGTGTGTGTGTGTGTGTGTGTGTGTGTGTGTGTGTGTGTGTGTGTGTGTGTTAACCATCAGTAATAAGAGGGGAGCCCACCACGTCAGTGGCAGACTGACCCAGCGCGAGTTATAACGGCACCGCCGAGGTTAATACAAATTCCTTCAATAAAAAAAAATGCAGTGGTGCCGCGCGCTTCTGGCAGCGGCGCTTAGAACGGCCCAGTACGCAAATATGGGTTGTGTACACAGACGATGCATGCGCACTCACCGGGAGAGGCTCGGTGCTGCAGCGGGGCTTCTCTCCTCTCGTCGCGCGGGTCACGAATTTCTCGGTAATATCACGGCTGCCACCGCTGGCGCACAGCATTTTCCGTTCCTTCCTCCAGTTAACGTCGTTGTCTGTCTGTCTCCTCTCCGTGCCTCGCACTTCTGTCTGTCTGTCTGTGTGTGTGCAGGGCTCCGACACAGAAAACCGTTTCTCTAAAAACAAGCTGGTGTACATCAACAGCAGAGCCCAGAAAACGGAGGAAGATTTTTTTTTTAAAGAAGACGATATGGAGAGAAGGGGAGACGGACAGGGGGGCGGATACCCCTTTTGCATGCACGCACACACAGGATCACTCCTCAAACCCCGCTAGAACGATCCCGTGGCAGACAGGCGCGGGACAGACGTTCCAGGAAGAAAACAGACGAAAGAACCAAATCTTTCATCCGTTTCTCTCTCCCCGCGATATTATATCCCCCTTTCTATCTCTGTTTCTCTCTCTCTCTCTCACACTGCAATCTCCCCTCTCGTTTATCGCCAGACGTGCCTGGCTGTCAGTCCCACACGGGAACCCGTAGTTGCCCTCGGTTCTACCGATAAGAACTCTGGGAAGTGTATTTCATTTTTCTTTTCTTTTTTTTAATCAGAAGCTGTTGTCTGGGTTACGCAATGCCGGTGGGGGTAGATAGAGAGTCATCAGAGAAAGAACGGAGATGGTGAAAGAGAAAGAGAGAGCGAGACGAGAGAAACGGTAGGGCACTCAGTGCTGTAATAACCGGTTGTAACCCTATGGTTATGAGGGACAGTGATGGCATAGGTAAAACAGCAGACAAACTGACCTAACTACAGGAGGAACCCAATTTGTAGTAGACTCACCACACCAGTCAAAATGTGTGTGTGTGTCTGTGTTTGTGAGGATGGAAAGACAAATGTGTATGCAGACTACCCTTAGACACAAAGGAAAGAAGACACACGGGTATTGTGGAATAGACCTTTACCACAGGCACAGAAACATCTGAAACAACAGAAGGTTCCAATCATCATAAAAACAGTAAAAAAAATAAATCCACACTCCTGCTCATGGTCCCAACTCCGACCTCTCACCTTTCACCTATATGACCTCTGATCATTAGTGTGACCCCTCACCTGGCTCACCTCACCTGGCTCTCCCATTGGTTAAAAGATGTATACAGGACAGAGAAGTGAAACAGTCAAAACAAGGTTATTATAGTTTTTATTTCTATTAGTTTTTAGATTTTTATTTGAAATTCAGTTTAGTTTCAGTTAGTTTTCAGACTTGATTTACTAGTTTTTATTCAGTTTGTTTGATAAAAACATTTATATTTTATATGTTTCAGTTTCAGTTTTCGTTTCAGTTTCAGGGGCAGAAAGCAGCCTATGTGTGGGAAGAGCCATTTATGTGTTGTAGGCCTATAGTTCGTTTTTTGAGGATGTCACTTCTTGCCACTGGTGGGCAGTAATCAAATCCAGGCTCTGTCGTAGCCGGCCGCGACCGGGAGACCCATGGGGCGGCGCACAATTGGCCCAGCGTCGTCCGGGGTAGGGGAGGGAATGGCCGGCAGGGATGTAGCTCAGTTGGTAGAGCATGGCGTTTGCAACGCCAGGGTTGTGGGTTCGATTCCCACGGGGGGCCAGTATGATTTTTTAATTTTTTTAAATAATAATAATAATAATAATAATGTATGCACTCAGTAAGTCGCTCTGGATAAGAGCGTCTGCTAAATGACTAAAATGTAAATGTAAAATGCAGTAATATATAAGGAGATGGGACCATAGACTTGGATAGACAGCATCTCTGTATCTGTGTCATAACGGCGTCTGTGAGAGCCTGGGCAGCTCCATCTTCTTTCAAGAGTAAAATGTATCATCTGATCCCTCCTGATGACCCGGCTGTCACGACTCCAACCGGGTCATCAGGTCACGCCAACCCGGGTCATCAGGAGGGATCAGCCAATGAAGTTGGAAGTCCCGCCCAGTTGACTGAATCAAAATGGCTTAAGTCCTCAGTGGCGCTGCCCATGCTAACTCAGGCTTTTGGCCACTAGAGGACTCTATACAACTCCATGGCCAGGACATAGGTTTGGTTAGGTTTAAAATTATAAATCAATCTTAATGTGACTTGGATTTAAAGGATAAGCGCCTAGACTGGTGTAAGAAATATGGTAGAGGGAAACTCTCTTGCCCATGTTTACACCAATCCAATGCTTTTTAAACGTTAGTTGTAGATGTAAGTCATGGCACATTTGACATGTTATGTTTATGTAATATTAAACATGTCACTGACTAACCCCTTCAAATAGGGTTAATAAAAAAACAACAGCAAAAACATAAGCAATACAACACTTCTTCACAAATCTATCAGTGTGTGTTTCTGTTCAACCAAACAAGATTCTCTGGTTCATCTTCAAGAAGAATCTGCGTTCCAGAGAGGTGGTTGTTCGGTTTCTCAAGCCTGATGAAAGGCTGAATATTCTCTCCAATAACGCTTGGGATGCAGGGGCAGACACCAGATCCAGTGCCACAGGTCACAGCTTTGGATAAACATCCATCCTGTCAGTGTCACAATCGTCGTAATGAGCGGACCAAGGCGCAGCGTGATATGCGTACATCTTTTAATGAGTACTTACATAATAACACAAAACAACAACACGATATGTGAAGTCCTAAGGTTAACAAACACAAACCTCTCCGGAACAAGATCCCACAAATGACAAGTGCAAAACAGGCTGCCTAAGTATGGTTCCCAATCAGAGACAACGAGCCACAGCTGTCTCTAATTGGGAACCACCCTGGCCAACATAGAAATAAACGATCTAGAAAGAAACACATAGAAAACAAAACATAGACACTACACACCCTGGCTCAACATTTAAGAGTCCCCAGAGCCAGGGCGTGACAGTACCCCCCAAAGGCGCGGACTGCGACCGCGCCACACAAACTCAAGAGGGTAGGGGCTGGGTGGGACCACCACTCTCTAGCTACCCCCCGTAGCGCCCCTGGTCTGGTCCCGCTGGCTGGAGCTGGACTGGACATCGGTGGAGCGGATTGCTTAGGCTCCGGTGTGGAGCAGCTGACCGGTACCTGACCAGGCACCGGTGGAACAGGCACGGGCTGTGCCGGACTGACGACGCGCACCACTGGCTTGGTGCGGGGAGCAGGAATGGGCCGGACCGGGCTGGCGACGCGCACCACTGGCTTGGTGCGGGGAGCAGGAACAGGCCGGGCCGGGCTGGCGACGCGCACCACTGGCTTGGTGCGGGGAGCAGGAACAGGCCGGGCCGGGCTGGCGACGCGCACCACAGGCTTGGTGCGAGGGGCAGGAACAGGCCGGGCCGGGCTGGTGACGCGCACCACAGGCTTAGTGCGAGGGGCAGGAACAGGCCGGGCCGGGCTGGCGACGCGCACCACAGGCTTGGTGCGAGGGGCAGGAACAGGCCGGGCCGTACTGGGAACACGCACCACTAACTTAGTGCGGGGAGCAGGAACGGGCCGGACCGTACTGGGAACACACACCACTGGCCTTGTGCGGGAAGCAGGAATGGGTCGGGCCGTACTGGGAACACGCACCACTAACTTAGTGCGGGGATCAGGAACGGGCCGGACTGGACTGGTGACACACACCACTTTCTTGGTGCGAGGAGCGGGACT
>NC_059199.1:58341426-58343926 GCF_020615455.1 Coregonus clupeaformis | reverse complement strand
GGGGAAGGAAGGGGAGGAGAGAGGGGAGGAGAGAGGGGAGGAGGGAGAGGAGGAGAAAGGAGGGGAGGAGAAAGGGGGAGGGAGGGAGGAGAGAGGGGAGGAAGGGGGAGGAGAGAGGGAGAGAGGGGAGGAGAGAGGGGAGGAGAGAATGGAGGAATGAGGGGGAGAGGGGAGGAGAAAGGGGGAGGGAGGGGAGGAGAGAGGGGAGGAAGGGGAGGAGAGAGGGGGAGAGAGGGGAGGAGAGAGGGGAGGAGAGAATGGAGGAATGAGGGGGGAGAGGGGAGGAGAAAGGGGGAGGGAGGGGAGGAGAGAAGGGAGGAGAGAGGAGAGAGAGAGGGGAGGAGAAAGGGGGGAGGGAGGGGAGGAGGGAGGAGAGGAGGGAGGGGAGGAGAAAGGGGGGAGGGAGGGGAGGAGAGAAGGGAGGAGAGAAGGGTGGAGGGAGGGGAAGAGAGAAGGGAGGAGAGAGGGGGGAGAGAAGGGAGGAGAGAGGTTGGAGGGAGGGGAGCAGAGAAGGAGTACCAGCATGAAGCTACAGGACCAGCATGAAGCTACAGTACCAGCATGAAGCTACAGTAGCAGCATGAAGCTGGACCAGTAACAGACCTCCTGGTGTGGACACACACAGACACTATTACACTGACACAGAACAGCACTGGACTGGACACTGGGAATAGAGAGCGCTAGATACACCACCATATAAGCACCAGATTGGGAACATCCAGAGACACACTGAGAAGCCCTTCTGGGACACAGACTGTAAGCAGTGTGTCAACATACAGTATAAGAAGGTGACTGATTGATTGACTGATTGACAGTCGGTCTCACCCATCCAGACATCTCCGAAGCAGCCCTGGCCCAACTTCCTGTTTAGGGCCAGCATTTCCCGGGCAACCTCCCAGGCGTCCCGCCCCAACCCCAGGGTGAGGGGCGTTGAATTGGGACAGGACATGGTCAAGAAGTGACACATCCCATCGTTACTGCCTAGAAGAGGGAGGGGGTGGAGAGGGAGGAGGGGATGATAGGAGTGGAGATGGGAGGGAGAGTGATAGGAGGATGGGGTAGAGGGAGGGAGATGAAATGAGATGAAGAGGCATGCAAAGACAGAGAACTAGTTCCTACCCATCCAGACTTCTCCAAACTGCCCGTTGCCCAGCTTCTTAATGAGCTGGAGAGACTCTCTGGGAATCTCCCACACGTCCTTTGTCTTTACCGATAGGTCCGCAAGCTTAGGCATGCCCCGCCTACAGCTGCCAATCAACCTACAGCACAGACCTGCAGCTCGCTCTGAGGGGAGTGAGAGAGAGACACAGAGAGAGAGACAGAGACATAGAGAGACAGAGACAGAGAGAGAGAGAGAGAGAGAGAGAGAGAGAGAGAGAGAGAGAGAGAGAGAGAGAGAGAGAGACAGAGACAGAGACAGAGACAGAGACAGAGACAGAGAGAGAGAGAGAGAGAGAGAGAGAGAGAGAGACAGAGACAGAGACAGAGACAGAGACAGAGACAGAGACAGACAGAGACAGACAGAGACAGAGACAGAGACAGAGACAGAGACAGAGAGAGACAGAGACAGAGACAGAGACAGAGAGACAGAGACAGAGACAGAGACAGAGACAGAGACAGAGACAGACAGAGACAGAGAGAGAGAGAGAGAGAGAGAGAGAGAGAGAGAGAGAGAGAGAGAGAGAGAGAGAGACAGAGACAGAGACAGAGACAGAGACAGAGACAGAGACAGAGACAGACAGAGACAGAGACAGAGACAGAGACAGAGAGAGAGAGAGAGAGAGAGAGAGAGAGAGAGAGAGAGACACACAAAGGGAGAGAGACAGAGACAGAGACAGAGACAGAGACAGAGACAGAGACAGAGACAGAGACAGAGAGACACAAAGGGAGAGAGACAGACAGAGCGAGAGGGGAGGAAGAGATCAAAGGCAACATACACATATAGAACATATAAAACAGCTTTACTTGATCCACTAAAAAGTACTAACAAACATGTGGACACCTGCTCATCGAACATATAATTCCAAAATCATAGGCATTAATATGGAGTTGGTCCCCCCTTTGCTGCTATAACAGCCTCCACTCTTCTGGGAAGGCTTTCCACTAGATGTTGGAACATTGCTGCGGGGACTTGCTTCCATTCAGCCACAAGAACATTAGTGAGGTCGGGCACTGATGTTGGGCGATTAGGCCTGGCTCGCAGTCGGTGTTCCAATTCATCCCAAAGGTGTTCGATGGGGTTGAGGTCAGGACTCTGTGCAGGCCAGTCAAGTTCTTCCGCACCAATGTCAACAAACCATTTCCGTATGGACCTCGCTTTGTGCACGGGGGCATTATCTTCCTGAAACAGGAAAGGGCCTTCCCTAAACTGTTGCCACAAAGTTGGAAGCACAGAATCGTCTAGAATGTCATTGTATGCTGTAGCGTTAAGATTTCCCTTCACTGGAACTAAGGGGCCTAGCCCGAACCATGAAAAACAGCCCGAGAGCATTATTCCTCC